>NC_085863.1:51711259-51736259 GCF_034702125.1 Engraulis encrasicolus
CACACACACACACACAAAGTTATACACACACAAACACACACACACACACACACACACACACACACACACACACACACACACACACACACACACACACACACGTGGGTACTAGCAAAGCAGTAGCACTAAGACTAATATGCACATATACATGCATACAAAACTGTCACAGTGCTGTCTGCACCGTGCATCGCGGTGCTGACATTCAGCTGTGGATCTATCCTTCACGCCTGGGCACGGAACATCATTCACCATTCCCAGCAGCAGGACCCGGGCCTGTCACACCCTGCCATACTCCGTCACCCCCTCTCTCTCCTCCCCTCCATCTTGCGCCTGATCCCTTTCTTATTCACACTGTCTTGGTTTTTTTTGTTTTCTTTTTCTTTTTTTCTTTCTTTTCATCCTCTTTCTGCCCTTCTTTTGACGTCATTCTACCCTTCATTTTTCTTTTCTTTTTTCGTTTTCTGTTTCTCTCTAGGACAGGGAGGAGAGCAACATTGACAGTTTGTACAAGGCTATTCTGAAGGACCACAAACTTTCTTACTTTTTACGATGAAAACATAAAAGGAGATATAAAAACATAAAAACATAAAAGGAGGGTTTTTTTTCAATTTCTTAGGCAAAATTTTCACAACTGCGCTGTTTTCCCCCAAAGCGCTCCCTCCACCGACATGTATCTCAGTTTACAATACTTTTAACAGATTTCAAACGCAAGCTTTTGTCTCACCCTGCACATTCCCAATGACATTACACTACACCTGTTTGGATAGGTAAATAATTGTGTCTATTGAGTGCTAGAGTTTAGAGTGCTAGAGTTTAGAAATAGTGCTATGGATAACGTTCTTTGTGTGTAGGCTTTACCAGGTGAAAAAAAACTGTAATGTGTATTTGTCCATTGTGTAAGATTCCCTTCTTCAAGAGAAGAGGCAAGGCCAGGACACTCATAGCTGTCTTCAGGTAATATAACGTCAAGAGTGCATGAAAACGGGAAGTTTCTTAACATGTCCCTGATTCTATAAAGTAGGTCAAAATGGTTGAAGGATAGACGTCCTTTTTGTGTGCTTATAAATTTGTGAAATTTAAAGCAAAACGTGCCTGCACACTTGAACCCTACGCAGATTTTTAATTGCCAAGCTTACAGTCTAAAGAAACTTCCTCATATCACAGGTGTGCATGGTGGGCAATACAAATACACAGCTAAAAATGTTAACAAAATGTGGGGGCAGACAACTTGATATTTGTCAACGCAAACAACAACGACAAACAAACAAACAGCAAAACAAAAAAGCTCAGGCCCAGCTCAGAGGTCCGTTGTTCCTGCGCTAAAAATAAGTCCGCAGGAAACAAGGTCCTCCTGTCAGAACAGAACAGGAGTCACAAATGAGGGTATAGGCTGCAAACCAGAGCCAGATGAGCAACACCTCGCCGTGTGGTTAATGGCCTTCACTATATCACATAGATGACCAGAAATGAGCCATGCAGATCGCTCGGGCCGGGAGCTGAGGGAAAAATATGGCACCCGGGCCGTTTCGTACGTGGAGGAGCACTGCTGCAGATACAGCCTGTCGTCAGGCATCAGATACCTAATCACAGCGTACTAAGACCTCATAGGTGTCATCTTTGTGGGCCTACTTAGTAAGAAGTACTGGTAGCACTTGACAGAGCTCTCAAATCTTTTGTCCTTTAGTGCTGCCCGTATTTTCACTCTCACTGGTGCTACCCTAATGGATCCCATAGGACACTTAACCTTTGACACCACGGAAGGCCTCGGCATGACTTGAAATGCGGGTGACGTGTGCATTTCATTTGTGATATATAGAGGATTGATCTAGTGAATGTAAACCTGCAGTTGCGATGACATGCATGTAGGTGTATGTGGGAGATGGGTACAGGAGGCTGCAAAGTGAAAGGAAGAGGACAGCTGAGCTTCCTACAAAAGGATGCTGGACATTTGGTTTCATGTGATCTGCATACAGCAGTGCCAGTCGTGTGATTGGATCATATGCCACTTGGCCTTTTGAAACACACCTGAGTTGAACACATTTTTACTAACTCTGTGGAAGGTTGCACACAATTGAAACACCTCTGATTGTCCCATTTAATGAAGGACTTTTACGTAACATGACACGTCAGAGTGCCACGGATCTTCTCTCTTCTACTCAAGACTCAAGACACTGATGAGGACCTGAAGTTTTATACTCTTACCCACTGAAGCAACCAATGTATTCTCTCTCTCTCTCTCGCTCTCTCTCTCTCTCTCTCTCTCTCCACCTCCCTCGCTGCCTTTCCTTCCCTAGACAGTCCTCATCTGCAGTTTCAGCACCACGGACAGCACTCTTTTCTCTCTCTCTCTCTCTCGCTCTCTCTCTCTCTCTCTCTCTCTCGCTCTCTCTCTCTCCATGTTTGAACTCTTAAGTGACTTACATTAAATAATACTAAAATATACTTCTTGGGCCGCCACTGGGTACTTTTTGCCACATTCAGAACTTTTAATTTGCATAATATGTTCTGGCAACCAGTGCATTTGAATAAACTCTTAGCAGGCTGAGTTTTCTTCGTGTAGCATGCTTTGCCTAACCAGCTCATGCTGAGGAAAAAAACAAAACCTTAATAGGATTTAGCTTGTCTCCTAGTGTCACTTTAAAAACAATCTTGTTTGGTTGTAGGCTACGTTGTGCATTTTAGATTTCATCTAAGTAGCAGACTCTCAGATCTTTTTTAAAGCAAAGAAAAGCATTGTTTTTAACTTTCAAGTTGTTCATTAGGCCTAGATTTTGTCATGGGCGATGCTTTTTTTGTCTTGTTTTTTTTTTCATTCATTCTGTTCCTGACTATGTGCTTCTTCATAATACCCTTATCTTTGGCAGACAGAGGGAGGGAATATGTTACATAAAGATGTTGTGCCTGGGAGTTAATAGTGGTCCAATCAATGCTTTTGTCCAAGCCCACACAGATTCCGTGTAGAACCTACAACTATAGGCTATTATTTTAAAGCTACTGTAAATACCAAGTGTTGCTCAAATATGTGTGTATAAATATTCATGCATATTTTTTGTTTACTTAGTTTAAAGGGACACTGTGTGAGATTTTTAGTTGTTTATTTCCAGAATTCATGCTGCCCATTCACTAATGTTACCATTTTCATGAATACTTACCACCAGCATCAAATTCTAAGTATTCATTATGACTGGAAAAATTGCACTTTTCATACATGAAAATGGGGATCTTCTCCATGGTCCGCCATTTTGAATTTCCAAAAATAGCCATTTTTAGCTGCAAAACAAAACTTTAGCAAAACAAAACTTTAGCTGTACTTGGACCATACTAGAAAATATTTGTTTAACCCATAGAGGTCTAATTGCCCTTGAGAGGGCAATTTGACATGTCTCCAAAACAAATCTGTAACTCTGTGAGTTTTTGTCATTGAAACACATACGTTACACCATTAGAAACCTCAGACCTTCCAGATTTCAAATATATATATATATATATATATATATATATATATATATATATATATATATATATATATATATATATATATATATATATATATATATATATATATATATATATATATATATATATATATATATATATATATATTATATATAGCTGGCCCAATTTAAAGAAAGTGAAAAGAAATCTTCGCATATTCTGTACTCTCTGCCTGTAGCAGCCACACCTATAGCTATTCACATGTAAAGTACCGGTGCTTGAGTGGCTATTCAGAGGTGACAACACGCCCCTTTCAGGTAGGGTAAACACAGCAGACGTAGAGTGACAGGGGGGTTGGGGCTATCAGAGCACATGGGGATTGACAGGGGAGTGTGGGCCATTAGAGGTTTGTTCACACCTATCTCATTAGTATTCAAATGAGACAGGCAGTGGCAGTGATATAGTCATTCTTTTTTGCATTTTGTATGAAAACAACAAAACATTTCTAAATGCCCTTTTCACTTTTATGCTGCCAACACATTTGTTTACAAGATTCAAACTTCAAAAGTCTTGGCTAGATATATTTATTGTGTGTTTTCTTGAACTTTTTGAAGACCTCTGAAACCTGTTTTTTTGTACAGTTGTGTTTATACTCAATTTAAATAAAACATGTTTGTATGACATCCAATTTTTTTTCAGATTATTTCTTGTCAGGCTTTTCACAATACAACCATATATTCCACTTTTGCATAGTCAAAATGTCAGGGTGGTGCAAGCAGCCTAAAAGCCTCTGAAAGGCCTTAGACCTCAGAGGGTTAATACTTAGTAAACTTTCATGTAAAGATCAAATTTGGCAATAGGCAGCCCAATTTCAATAAGCAGCATAGTTGCAGTACCTTTTTTGACCATTTCCTGCACAGTGTCCCTTTAAGACATAGTGTAATAAATTAGCTGTTACCACAAAGGCCAAGTCGTATTACATTACCAAAGGCCCTGTGTTGTCGTAGTAGTGTAGCACTATGGTAGTTAACATTTCAATGACTATTACAGTGCTCCACTGGTGGAAAGGCGTGCATTATGGAGCTACATTATCATAATTAAAATTATTTGTCATGCATCATCATACTGTAATATTATCCATTGGTCAAATGTTATCATCAAGCACCAAAGCCAGCACACACACACACACACACACACACACACACACACACACACACACACACACACACACACGCACGCACGCACACACACACACACTAACACACAAGGTATTGATTTCACCAAGCAGGGTAAACTAATATAGCATGATATATGCACTTTGATGCAGGAGCCCACGTTGCATTGTGCATGAATGTGGGTCACTGCTATAGAAAAGTCTGAGCTGTAAATTACATTGCCCCTTGGTGCTTACCAACTGCCCCTTTGTGCTTTTGAACATTCACCTGTGAAGGTCTCTGCAAGCCTCTGCCGCTGTCAAGTCGGCTCTAATGCCATCACTGTAATAAATTAGGTCTATCAGTACATGCGTCATGGGCACACAATACAACGCACATCGCACTGAACATCAATTGACCAATTTTACAGTTTTTGACATACGTTATGCACACAATAAAAAATGCAGTGTTATTTCAACACTTAGCATGTACTATGGGACGAAATACCGAGATCTAAGTTATAAGTGTATTTGATAGTAATGCTCATATATAACTTATTGTTTCCGTTCAAACCTGATTCAGCACTTTCTCTTACATGGTATGTTGAATGATTGCTGTAGGTGTATGTGATTCACATGACAAAGATGCAAATTAATTTCCTTTAAAAAAAAAAAAAACAAAGCAACCAAACTGGAGCACATGTGCCAAGCTAGGTTTCATACTTCCTCAAACATGTCCAGCTGCATTTCCACTACTGGCAAGCGGTAGTTTTTATCGGTTCGAGCAACATTTAGGTACCACATGATATTTTTCTTATATCAGGCAGCCGTGTCAGATGAGAAAAAAAATACCCTGAAGGGAAGCCATTCCAGACGTCACGTTAGTAATGATCACAGTGAGAACTTCAGGTATGCTGTGTCATGAACATAAGACGGCAGGAGATGTTACACATTTTCCAGAGAGAAGAAAGATCTTTGAAGAGTTTCACAAAGGTCCTTCAAAAACACTTCTCTTGAAAGGCCAAATGAGGGTTGATGTGCATGTCAAGTTTGTTCCACGTTAGCTTCAGACTGCTTATTTGGTGGTCATTCCCTATGGAATAGTTACAACAAAGTACTACTATGTAATAGTACTAAGTATTTCTATGTAATAACAGCTGGTGACAAATGTCTATTTACTTAACTATGTTACTGCTAATGCTAATGTCTGGCCAAATAAATAAAACATTACGATAATGTGAGCGGCTAGGAAAGCAAGGAAATTCTTAACAAACCCCACAGGACAAGACGGTACAAGCTATTCTTACAATGAACACAATGTAACAAAATAAATAAACCATGTAATTCGCTAAATAAACACTCAGGTCCAGAGGTGTGCGTGCCCGAACAGACCCTGGTGTAAGAGCAGAGGCGGCTCCTCCGTCTGCCAGACACTCTGTGTGCTCGGCACGAAGGGACGGGGTGTATCCTAGCACTTCAGGGGCTAATTCTGAGCTTATGAAAGGAATACTAATGGCACGAAAAGACTCGTCTCAGGTCCAATGATCACACACAACACCTAGAGCCTAGAATTATTGTCAACAATCGTTCATAGCATGCCCAGCTACTGTAAAAATGCACATTATGCACACATTGTGCTATCGTGGTCAGCCATAGATGTATCCTGTTACTATCAGACCATTTAAGGAACAGTAATCACCCGCAGCACTAAGAGGCAGAGATATCGTCCACAATCGCTCATAGCATGCTCAGCTACTGTAAATAAGCATATGCATACACTGCTCGTACTAATGTGGTGGTCAGCCGTAGATGTATAATGTTACTATCAGACCGTTTAAGGTCCAGTAATCCCCCGCAACACCAAGAGCCAGAGGTATCTTCGACAATCAGTCATAGCATGCTCCTGTAAATAAGCATTTACATACATTATTTGTGCTAACATGGTCAAATATACAGCAGATATATGGTATAATGTTACTATCAGACCGTTACTGTAAAGGTCCAGTGATAACCACAACACTAGGAGCCGAAGATTGGTCATGGCATGCTCAGATGAGCATTTGCATACATTGTTTGTAGCACCATGTTCAGTCACAGATGTATAATGTTAACTCTTAAACCGTTTAAAGCTTAGTGATCATCAAGAGCTAGAGAGCTATCGGCGGCGATACGTCTCAGCATGTTCAGTTCATATTAATGGGCATATGCATACATTGCTGTTTTACCCTGATCAACCATACATGTATGATGTTATTTATCAGACTGTTTAAGGTTTAGTGATCACCAACAGCTACACCAAGAGCCAGAGAGCCATCGGCAGCGATACGTCACAGCACGTTCGAATCCTACAAACGAGCTTACAGCATGTGCACATTGTTTGTGCGTGGTCAGTCATCGATGTATAATGTTGCTAACAGGCCATTTCTAGTCCAGTGAACACCAGCATGGTGTTTGGGGCTTTTGTTCTGGGGATGCAAACTAGCTTCATGTCAGGCAGTTGGTGAGTGGTGTTGATACTGTATCTAGAATAGCTGCAGTGCGACACTTGTACAAAAACTTCTAAATACAGTTTACCTTTGGGCATTTATGTAGTGCTGTGTGTGTGTAGGGAAGGGGGCGGGGGGTTCTTGTTTGTGGGTTATTAATAATCTTTCTTCCTCCTCTTTGTTACCACATTATAAAGTAAATTGACAAGGCCAGATACAAAAAGGAGAAAGACAATGAGCTGAGAGAGACAGAAAGCGAGAGGGAGAGCACAAGAGAATAGTCATATATCAGATGTGTATTTGTGCATGTGTATGTGTATTTGTACCTAGAGTAGAGATGGTTCCAAAGTACTAAGCATGAGAGTCCATAACTAATGCTAGCTAACATGTCTCTTCAGCTGTCAAGGAAATTAAAACTTACTTGACGGATGCCCATCCCATTGCCAGCCGCAAAGCTGCTCTACTTGCTGTTGAGAAACTGATTAGATTGTGGCTTAGCATGAGCCAGTGTTTCCCCCAGCACTACTTTACATTTAATAAGTGCATTGACAGCAAACACCTTGACTAGATCCCCTGAAAAGATTGAATAAAAACCAGTGGAGGTTTTCATATCATATTTTATATGAACCTGCAGACCATGGCCTTTCCAATGATGACAGTCGTGCCGTAGGTCTCTGACACTGGCTAACCTCCCTCCAGTTTGCCTAACAAATGCTCAGCAGGACACAGGGATGAGGCCCAGCTGGTGCTGCTTAGTCAGCGTCATATAAAGGCAAGGTGGATCTGACTATTCATTATTCTCATATTGGTGCTTCATGAGGTCTTTCAGGGCTTACCATCTACCTCCAACAACAAATTGGGCAGGAGCAATATCAATATTGAGATCATTTTCACGTAGGAAAACAATTGTCGCCGCACACTAAGAACTTCATGCCATGTTTTTTTTATTTGACAAAAATTTTGGTTCAGACCTTGTAAAACACAATGCATGAAGTGCATGAAGTCTATTTCATAGATTTTGTAAGAGAAAGTAACCGCTGTGAAATAAGTGAAATAAGACCGAAATTGGACCGCTGCACACACCTTACACGGTATGCAATCGCTAACTACAGAAAAAAACATTGAGATCAATCCCATTGATATGCAGCAGGGCTTTCCTTTACTTAATTTGGGCTTTATATTTAGATGATGGAGAGTATTTACAGTACAAGCTTCAAATGCTGCTCTGCCAGCTGCTGTATAATTCTGTATGTTTGTAATTCTTATGTAGTGCTAATTACGCACTGTGAAGGAGTACGTATCTTACATCAATAAACGGAATCGCGATTTTCAGTTGTAATAGTTACAATTTGTCAACCTGAACATGAAGAAATACATCTATATGCAACATGTATGCAGCTCAACAGCTGCACTCCCCATCAATCTGGTGGCTTGGGAGTCCACAACAATGTAGGCCTAGTGGGTAAGAAGAAGAATACAGTTGCTTTGGCCTTGGTCATGTCACGGCTCATAGTGCTAAGGAGCTGCAATATTGCACCGTGGCCCATGGTGCTCCCTCAACACTCTCCCACCCTCTCTCTATTATCCTACTAAATAATAAAGGCATACTGCTTTTTTCAAAAGAATGCCTGTTGCTTTGAAATGAGACGAAGAACACTCTTAATCAGTGGATGATATTAAATGCTATTCCCCAGCACACATGCAATCATTCCTCAGGGTTGTCACCCCAATAACTTGCTGTCCAAAACTGAATGTCGTTTCGCTTTAGGCATGCTTTGTACAGGGAGGCACGGGCACAGAAAAATTGTTGTAAAGCCACTCACACTTATGTCAGCACAGCATGCTTTCTAAAATGTCATTATCCTGTTTTGCGTTGTAATTCAGGGTGGAAAAATACACATATTACAACAGGGGATGGGGATAACAGATATAACAGTATCCGTCTGAGGCCTACAAAAGTAGATCACTGGGGGATGTTTTACCTGCAGCTTTTGTTACCCACAAAACTGTCACGCTATCAATCACAACGCAGGCATCGCATATCACACGAAAGCATCTATGTCACTGCCGAGAGGGAGGGAAGCGTGCTTGTGATTATCAGTTCAAAAAAGGGAGAGAACTCTGTGGGTGTACTGTAGTCTGCAGTACGATACCCCTGTCTCTCTGGGGACAACTTTAAACACGAGAACAGCAGGTGACTGTAAACAACACTGTGAGAGAAACCGGCTAACAGGCATGCTTCACTTCCAGGCGAAGTGCATCTTGGGGTGAAAATTAAAAGAAATATGAAGTGAACAAACACATGCTTAAAGGTATACATTGTGGGGTTTTTTTTAGTACTTAATTTAGTAATTTATACAGAATTTATGTTGCCTATTCACAAATGCATTGTTATTCATGAATAGTTACTGCCACTGCCAATTTCTAAGTATTTATCAAGTTATGGCTTGGAAATGATTTTGGATCCTCTCCGTGTACAGTATATCCGCCATTTTGAATGACCAATCAGACATCTTTAGCAGCAAAACCTACTCTGGTCAGACCAGTCTACTTACTTGGTAAATATGCATGAAAAGATACAGTTCAGATTTTTTTAATGAACTACTAAGATTACTCACAGGACCTTCCACTCCACTATGTTCACCAAACGTAACGTGGAAATTATGTCTCTCATTTTGTGTATGTTTGTGCTTTCACTATAGCTTACGCATTTCAGCCCATAGCCACCATCAACATGTGACACACGTTGGCACATTGGTCATGGCCTAAGACTTCAAAGCATGTGTTTCATACAAAAAAGAGTGTAAAACTCTAACATGCAGTGCAACAAATTGCGACAAAAATCCTTGCTGTGATTGGAAATGGAAGAAATGCTACCACACCCACCCTTGCCCCCACCTGCTCTCACTGGATTTCATGCCTATGTCTGTGAAATGTAAGCTAAATTAAAACAACTAGTGGCATCAATCAGAAGTTCAGATTGTAACGTGTATGTCAGGCACTATTTAAAGGTGCACTGTGCAATATTTTCAGTAGTTAATTTCCAGAAACCATGCTGCCTATTCACAAATGTCTCCTTTTTCATGAATACTTACCACCACCATCACATTCTAAGTAATCATTACGACTGGGAATTTTGGACTTTTCACACATGGAAAGGTGGATCTTCTCCAAGTACACCATTTTGATACTATAACTATAACCAACCATACTAGTAAACATTTATTATTTTGCAAACATTCATGAACATATCAACTTTGACACTAGGCATCACAGTTTCAATCACAATTCAAAGTTACTCTTGCCACCATCCTACACAATGCACCTTTAAAGAATCCTTTTCTAACATTTAGAAACTGAACTGCGCGCAGCCTTATTCATTTATTTGGAATTCAAGCTACCAAAAGTTCGGGTCAGGAAAAACTGTATGTGTGTTGAATAAAATATCTTTGTATCAAGATAGGCATAAAATGAAAATGTCTTTATTCTCTACAGCCAACAACCACTAAAATGTAGTATGGTCAAGTGAATAGTTATGTTTTGACAGGAACAATGCAGTTGCAGCATTTCTCCATTTCAACAAAACTAATATAACTGGTTACAAACTGCAGCCTTCAAATCTCCTGCCATACGTGAAGTTTCCTGGTGTCATTATCTCTCCACCTTGTACCACAGGAGAGACAAGAAGTTATGCACTAACAAGGCAGTGACCTGGAGTACTGTATCCCTCTACGTTTTGTTGTGTGGAGCATGCTCTGTTCACAGCAGGCAGGCAGTACGACTAGTCTGATTTGAGAGAGACACTTTGTTCCTGAGACAGTTCTATCTTAAACACGCTTCAGCAAACACCTTCGAAATGGCGGGCTGTCAGGTCTAAGATGAGTGTGTCCACTGAGATTTAAATATAAACGTTCCCTTTTCCTTCTCTCCTCCTGTCACTTACATCTTCACACTTACACACAAAACAAGCACAGTTACACACATCCACCAAAAACGCACATACTCATGCAACCTTCACCTGAAAACTCCTTTATCCAAACTATAATAAAAAAACGCACTTCTTTGTAGTGGAACCTAATTTCTTGTGGTCGTCCAGCTTTGTTCCATAAAATGTAAATCTCTGAATATCCACAAAGTTCTCACAACAGTAATGCCTAATTAATGAATTCATATTAATGAATTCACTTTCATAATGAGAATGTACGTGGTACGTCTTTAAGGAGCAGCCGCCTCAAGCGTACCAATTTTTTACATTTTTAAAAATGTATGTTCTGAGGGTCTCAGCCTCAACAATTTCTTACCACCTAATGTATTTCTGCAATGACTCAGACCACTAAGAGCCTAGGAGAATATCAGACTTTCACAGCACGACATCCCCAAAACACATGAGTTAGCAAGCTTAACACGCATCTCATCAAACAAAAAGGTCTAAGGTTTTTTTTACTTTCCATTTCAATAAGTAGACAGATAATAATGCATAAAAGTTCATTAAAACATTATCTCTTTGCAACCAGAATCTCTAAATTGTCCCAGTAGAAGCCCTAAAACTCCAATACCGACTTCGAAGCAGTTCAACACAGCATGACAAAGAGTATCAGGTTTATTGCTGACAAAGACTCCATAGTACACTGTTGGAGGTACGGTACCACCCCTTCAGACTTTCAAACGCTGCATTATATCAAAACTGCATCCGCTATAATCCGGAGGCCATCTTCAGGAGAGACACGCCCTCCACAACTTCTCTGACAGTTTTCTGTTGACTAAACATCTGCCCCATGGGGAGCTCTGTCTTGCATGTATGCGTTACACCTGTCAGGTCCCCTCTCCCTGAAACATATGGCTAAATAAGTGCACCTCTGAGTCGGGCACACAAAGGCAACGCTATACAGCTCTCTCTCTCAATTAGGAAGGTGGCAGGGGCATGGGAAATGTGGTGCGGTGCGGTGCTGAGTCGCGCGGCATGATGGTGAATGGGAGAGGTAAAGAGCAGGTTGACGGGAGGCTTCTGGGAGCTGGGCTGGAGACAGAGGGAGTTGGGAGAGAGAGGAGAGGGAGGACATACTGCCGCCGGAGGGAAACAGACAGAGACAGAGAGAGAGAGCAAAGAGAATGAGGGAAAAAATGAGTGACAAAGAAAGAGAGATAGAGAAACAAAAAGCATGAGAAAAAAACAGGATTGAGGATAAGTAAAAGGAGAGTGAAAAGGAAAAGAGAATGAAATGGCAAAAAAGAGAAAGAGATACAAAGTGATTGATGGATGGAGGAAGAGATAAATGGAGGAGGAGAGATGATAAGACAAAGATAGGGGCAAGGCAAGGGAGTGAAAGGGACAAAGAGAGAAGAAAGGATAAGACAAAGGCAAAGAGACGGAGAGATATAAAAAAGAGACACTGAAAGGCATACTGGAGAATGCCACCGGAGGGATAGGCCTACAGAGACCTAGAGAGAGAGAACGTTAGAGAGAGAGAGAGTTAGAGAGAGAGAGAGAGAGAGACAGAGAGAGAAAGAGAGCGAGCGAGCAAGAGAAAGAGAGACAGAAAGAGAGAGACAGACAGACAGACAGAGAGAGAGGGAGAGAGAGAGAGGGAGAGACGGACAGACAGACAGACGGACAGAGAATAAAACAGAGAGAAGATAAAAAGAGAGAGAGAGAAGGCAGGGGTGGTGTGGGCGTGTTTGTGTAGCCGATGGGATAATAAGTGTTATGCTGCTAAAGCATTACTTACTCTGGCCCAACGAGGACAATAGCAGCCCTAGTAAACACAGGGTCTCAAACATGCAATCATTCAAAGGCGGGCATGTGTGTGTGTGTGTGTGTGTGTGTGTGTGTGTGTGTGTGTGTGTGTGTGTGTGTGTGTGTGTGTGTGTGTGTGTGTGTGTGTGTGTGTGTGTGTGTGTGTGTGTGTGTGTTTGTGGTACGTGTGTAGTACATATGTAGTTGGGGGGTGTTTATGTGTGTGTGTGTGGTACGTGTTTGTAGTACATATGTGGTGGGGGGGTGTTTATGTGTGTGTGTGTGGTACGTGTTTGTAGTACATATGTGGTGGGGATGGGGGCGTGCTTGTGTGTGTGCATGCGTGCTTGCATGTGTGTGTGTGTGTGTGTGTGTGTGTGTGTGTGTGTGTGTGTGTGTGTGTGTGTGTGTGTGTGTGTGCGCGTGCGTGTGTGCGTGTGTGGAGAGAGAGTGGATAAAGTGCATGTAAAATTACAATAAGCTCTGTTATTTAATTAAGGATTAAAAAGTCCAAAGTACAATAATGCACAGAAATTCAGCCTTGTTCATCCCCAATTTATAGTTTTCAGTCTCGCACACATCCATATCAACTGCATACCTCACATACTGTCTCACTTTCAATAACACACGCAGATACTACTTGTAAGAAGAAGATTTCTATGGCTGTGTCAGAAACACAAGCTTGATGAGTTTTTTTTTTAAATACTCACTATGATCCATCTTAAAAGAAAAAAACACTTTAAATAGCACCACAAACTGTAAGCTTAAAACATAGCTATATCCATAACCTTTAGCCAGCCTAGGAGGAGGATCAGCAAATAGGCCTAGCTATTTCGTAACACCATGGCGCCGCATATATAATGAAAAAGTAAATATAAACACACACACACACAGATGGTAGGTCAGAATAACCTGAAGCTCTTCTTCTTTGAACTCCCAGACTTTATCCTAGAGTCAGTCACCGTTAAAGTCCAATCTTCAGTCATTCAAGTGGCACGATTACATAAGCTTAATATTGTTGGGGTGTTTTTTAGCACAAAAATATGCCATGAATTTTGAGTTATGATATTAGTCACTCGAAGTCACTGCGTGCTTATATAAGCCTGGGAATACAGTATAGCGGAAATGGCACTTGCCACCATGCACAGTCGCACTTGTGAATGCACACAGCTGCGTCTTCATAGTATTCGCCTGATAGAGTGTGGCATGCGAGTCTAACTTTCAGGGAAAGGTCACTGTGTGTGTGTGTGTGTGCGTGTGTGTGTGTGTGTGTGTGTGTGTGTGTGTGTGTGTGTGTGTGTGTGTGTGTGTACTTGTCTTGTGTGTGTGTGTGTGTGTGTGTGTGTGTGTGTGTGCGTGTGTGTGTGTGTGTGTGTGTAAACAGTGTGTGTGTACTTGTGCCTTCTTCTCTCAGTGTGTGTGTGTGTGTATGCACAATTGCTTTAGCTGTCTGTCAGTGTGTGTGTGTGCGTGCGCGCACGCTTGTGTCGTTTGTGCGTGTGTGTGTGTGTGTATGTACAATTGCTTGTACTGTCGGTCAGTGTGTGTGTGTGTGTGTGCGCTGTGTGTGTGTGTGTGTCTGTGAGTGTGTGTGTGTGTGGAGGTGGGAGAGAGAGCGAGAGTAGCGGAGTAGTGTGTGCACACGCTTCTGTGGATTCGTGGTGTGCATGGCATGCACACATCAGATGTGTAGGCTATTGGTGTGTTGTGCTTGTGTGTAATGTGCGTCCAAGGGAAGGTGTGAGGAAGTGCGACTGGGAGCCGGGTCAGAAGGTTAATGTGTGGATGTGTATGCGAATGAGAGCATCTGTGCAGCTGTGCATGTGAGCGTACATCTGTGTGCCGCGTAGGGGAACAGGCTTTCGTGGATGAACCCTTGGCTCCCTCTGCTAATAATTGCTTTTCTTACACAGACAATGGAAGAGGGAAAATCTTTTTTTTGTACTTCACAGACAAAAGTTAATGTTATCTCTGTACTATTAGGCCTACTTTAGCTCGATGTTTACTGACCAAAAGTCCCCGTCTGCGGCCACTTCTTTCAGAACACTGGTCAAACAAGCAGCATGCAGTCCAATTAGACAGATTACATAAAATATTATACCACGTTCACAAAAGGTAACAAAAGTCATTGGGGACTAAACTGTCTCAAACTCATCTTTCCCAATGCTGACTGTCTGAAAGTTGGCTCGTTAATATCTTCATTCCTCTAAGAGTGTGTGGAAAACATTTAGTGACAGTTAACATGTGCCTAGGGATTTTAAAATTTGATTTTGTTCACAGACAGCCCAAGGATTCCCCAACCCGGTAAGTAGGCTATCAAGGCAGGAGATTATTCATTGGGATTTGCTCCTCTCAAATCAACTGAATAGAATTCACTAAGAATGACTACTAGGCTTTATCAAACAGGTTAACCAATAACCATTAACGTTTCCCGCGTAAGCAGGCGATGTCTCAGGAAAGCTTATGATTAAATACACCCATGCCCCTGCCTTGCCGTTTAAAACCGAGTCACCGAGTAGGCCAATATCAAGTAAGCGGTCCCTTTCAGACCTCGTGAGGAGGCTGATAATAATAAGAAATCAGTCTTTGACTATTTGCTGCTTCTGTCGTCGGGCATGCATATTACGCCTCGTGCGACACCGTCCTAAATAAATACCAAAGGTGTGTGTTATAACTACATGATGCTGGGCTTGTAGACGGCGTATAATACTCGAGTAGAGCTATGCCATACTACAACAACCAGTCTGGGAACGGGAGGCGGTAGCTAGGGCAAATTACAACACCGGCACAAATCGGAGACCGAAAAAGAATAGCCAATACGCTGCAACTGCTCAAGACCGGTGACAGACATTGCCTTTATATTTCCACATACCTTGACCGTAGAACTGATCTTTGTTTGCTGTCCGGTGGCTTCAACGTGCAGTTTGACAGTCGTCTTACATTCACTTTGTCCCGAATGAATGTTGAACTTGGGCCGAATAATTCTCTGGCCTTATTCGCATCCTTAACGAGCGCGTGCATGGCATACCGATGCAGCGACCAAGCAGGTCATTTACACCACCGTATTTTATTTCTTACACGCCGAGGAACCATTTTAATAGGCCTGCTTTCCAAAACGTGCCGACGGGATATGGGATGCTGTGTCTTAAAGCAGAAAGCGGTCATTAGCGTTCCCATGATCTCTCCAATTTCCTTCCGTCAACATCGCATTTGTCATGCATGCTGCAAACTTAACATCAACGACGCAGTCAATTAGCTATTTGTTAAAACAATCTACCTGCCGATTCCTGTCATCGCATTATAGGCTTATGTAGCCAAGTTGCTGCTTGTGTTATGAGGTTAACCATAACTTTCTAAAAGACCCAAGTTAATTTAAGAAGTTACCGTCGTAGCTACTCCGAATAACCATTTAAACATGTGTCAGACAGACAGCTTTGCCGCTAATGCTCCAAATGATGCTGCTGAATTAATTTCCTGGAAAAATGGGAATCACCAACATCAACGTGAGGGGCCGTTTCTTCCCTGAGAAAACCATGCCAGCATTTAGAGCAAAACACAGGCAGATTGCTTTTACACGCAGCATACCGTAAAGCCGTACAGACAAAATAGACAGACTATCTGAAGCGACACACAGCACACACACCATCCACAAGCCACGAGTCCTGTGTTTTGCATTCATAGCCCCCTTTCATTATATTATAACGTCAAAGATAGATCACTGTAGCTTACCTTGGCATGTATTGGAGATACTAAGTTCCATACCAAAGCTTCACTTCTGAGATAAATGACAGCGGGCTATTCACATTCCTGCGCGCTGTACCACTTATCCTTGGGAAGAGATGCAGGGGAGTCGGCTGAATGCAGCTCGATGGTTCTAGACTTGCGGTTCTCGGACGCGATAAATAGAGATGGGCAGAACTGACAGGCTGATTAGAGATACAGACTGAAGCAGACGAGAGCCTTGGCTTGTGGGGAAGCTCCTCCACTACCAGAGCATTAGTGATCCGCGCGGAAATCTTCACGTATTCTTCTATCCGCCAGACACACACTAGCCCCACCGAGCTTCACTCAGCATCTCACCGGAATATACCATATGAGCCCGGGAGGAAAGGGGTGTGTCACCAACAGTTGCACCTTGCCGTTCCATACAAAACACGGTGGTATGAAAAGGCTTTATAGCACGTTATAAGGGTCTATGTGTTATAATTGGAGTGTATCATAGGGGATTTTCTTGTATAGGGCCCATATATTATTAGTGTTTATGTTATTTTACAGCCGGTCCAAGGACATAAAATATTCAGCCACAGCTATATTATGACTGAAGAGACGCCTATTTTTCTAATTAATGAAAATAATTGTTAGGCCTACTTGAAGTGTAGCCTATGGATGTCATTCATTTGAATATACTGTACAAATGGGATGAGAAGTATTTTGTAGTCCAAGGTTGGTCAACATTTCAGCTGTAATCAATGACAATTTAAATGGGAAAACTTATTATATATTCCAATTTTACACGGCTGTGTAAAAGTCCCATAGGCTGAATGTCTGGGTGAGTTGGTAAATTCCCTTTTGAAAAGTCCATGGCCACATCCCAACACTGAAAACATGCTGTATTGGTAGGCTAATGCAAAAAGAACACAAGACCCTGGAGTATATTTTGTGAACAATATGCCTCGTTAGTATTCATGAGAGCTGGCAGACATTCAGGTAGGCCTAGTCTGTGTGAGTATATATGACGAGGCCCACAGTCTTGACACAGGGCTGTGATCAACAAACAAGGATGACCTCAATCAGCTACTTAAATACACCCTTTTAATGTGACAGTAAAATGTGTAGTGTTAATTTAACACTTACAGTGTGGAACCAGCACTATGGGTGTTAAATTTGACTATCGGTGTTGAATTTACCCTGTAAAATGGGCTGCATACCAAATGCCGCTGAGCTATTAAAATATTTCCTGAGAATGTCATCTGGCCATAGGCCTATGCACAGAGCTTTTAAAGCTGCACAGTGGTTAAGTCCTATCCAGGGTCCCCATTTAAACTGATTGAAGCCTTCACTGATCCCATACATGTCATATAGTGTAATTATACGTTTCCATGGCACTGGGGACATGCAAATGGTGTTGGGTTGACCATGGTCAGATGGTTGGGAGGCCTTGCCAAAAATGCAAAAATGTCCTGGTTTGCATCATAATTGTTGCATCGAAGAGCACAGGCAGTTAAAGAAGCGAAATGCATTACCGGTAGGCCTATGTATTCGCATGATGCTTTATTTTTCTCTGAAATACAACTAACATAAAAACAAAATTAGGGGTCGTTTTATGTCATCACTAGCAATGAAACGCATTGTCTTTACGTCCTGTAAAGATGAAATATCAGTGTAAGCACTCATAAACCCAAATGAATAAAGCATATATATTTTTTAAGGTGTCTTTGGTGTAACCGCTTGTCTTTGTGCTTAGCTGGCTCAGATCAAGGGTATAGGCTACAGTACACGTGAAGACCTTACTTCTGGATCATTTCCCCCAGAAGATCAGTCACACATCATAGCCGGGCCGAGAGCCCATAATAAAGTTCACATGGCCATGACATTTGTGAGCCAATAGTGCTCAAGGTTATGCTAACAATGCTTTTAACTAGGCAAGCAAGTTTGCCCAGCCCTGCCGTTCGTTCGGAGCAAGACCTACTGGGCACAAATGAACTCATCTAGAATTAATGTTGCAGTCGTGCTTTTCTTCGCTCTTTAAAAGAGCTGTTGTTTGACCACTAGATTTTCAAAAGAGGTTTCTGTTAAAAACAAGCTGGACGTTTTAAACAGCTTGGTGCGAGTCTTGATGATGCAACAACATGGGCTGCCATAAATGATTCTGACCAGTATTGAGCATTTGATGGTTTTGTGTTTACCAAGATAAAGAGCTCTATTTTGCCACACATCTGGAAATTGATTTTTTTGTTGTTGTTGTTATCTTCCCAAGGCACACACTAACACAACTGCAATTATACTAAAGAATAAGCTCTGCTCTTTCTTCTCAAGATTGGGTGATGCACACATTTATTTAAAACTATTGATGGTCCCCGACTAGGATACCAGGAAAAAATATATATTTTCATAGCCTTCATGTCATGATGGAATCACATAAATCCCATTACAAAAGAGGCTGGGTTATTGTTTGAGTCATTTTTGATGTCCTTGATTGCAAAAAATTCAGAACAACGGGAAAGACAGAAATAGTTTCTTTTGCTACAGCCCCTCTCAAATAATCATTTTATAAGAGCATCACATATGACAAGATTAAACAAGGAAATGTTCTGTCCCGCTCTCACAATGTTCTGCCCCCACCCCCCGCCTCTTTCTGTCTTCCTCTCTCACGCACACACGCACACACACACACACACACACACACACACACACACACACACACACACACACACACACACACACACACACACACACACACACACACACACACACACACACACAGCGAGAGAGAGAGAGAGAGAGAGAGAGAGAGAGAGAGAGAGAGAGAGAGAGAGAGAGAGAGAGAGCGAGAGAGAGAAAGAGAAAGAGAGAGAGAGAGAGAGAGAGAGAGAGAGGGAGACTTACAGTATTGTCTACCTCTAAATTTTTTAAAAAAAAAACAAGAAACAGAGAGACATGCATTTTCATTTTATTAGATTGAGGGACAGTGTCTTAGGATTTTCTCTAAATTTGTTTATTTTCTTGTTTGAGTGGCTTAGTGTTTGGTCAGTCTAGACAAGCTTTGCTGAAATGTGATTATGTGGAAAATAGGCCTTCAGTTTGCGGGTGGTTTATATAGCTTATGTTCCCAGATAGAGCCGGCAGCGCAAGTTAGTGGGGATCGGCACATTGTCATTTGAAAGCCGAGTGTGCACAGTAAGAGGCATTGGAACAAACACACCCACACACACACACACACAAACACACACACGCAGGCTCACACACACACACACACACACACACACACACACACACACACACACACACACACACACACACACACACACACACACACACACACACATTGGCATTTTTCTTTTAAATGCTTCTCAGTGATTTTGGTCCAATAGCATCAAATATCACTCTATTTTACCCATACAAATGTGCTCCATAGAAATGTCTAGCCTTGTGAAATAAACACCCCACTGTGAACTGATGAATACTTTGTGTGTGTGTGTGTGTGTGTGTGTGTGTGTGTGTGTGTGTGTGTCTGTGTGTGTGTGTGTGTCTGTGTGTGTGTGTGCGTGTGTGTGTGTGTGTGTGTGTGTGTGTGTGTGTGTGTGTGTGTGTGTGTGTGTGTGTGTGTGTGTCTGTGTCTGTGTGTGTCTGTGTGTGTGTGTGTATGTGAGATAGAGAGAGAGAGTGAAAGAAAGAGAAAGTGCTGCATTTGTTGTGTCTGTGCCACTCAGTCCCACTCAGACTTCAATTTTCTATTCAGCATCTTTGTCGCCGTCCTCAAAACACAAGTATAGATTTGCCAGACTTCTCTCTTAATCTTTGTATTTTCAGTCTATGAACTGAGAGCTTCAAGTCTCTTTTGCATGACCTATTCAGCCAGGGTTGGTCTCTAACCATTCACACTCGGCCAAAAACTGATAAGTGTTCACCTCCTTGAGACATATAGAGATAAAACTGTAGGCCTTTGACAGGTCATTACAGCTCCCCCAGATATTCTTACCAACATTCCTTTTTCAAAAACCCGTCATCAATATTCATCAGAGGAACCTGTCAATGCACGTTGAATTTTTTACACCTTAAAATGGCTGATTTTGCAGTTGTGAACCGTGCCACATTGCCGGACCAAGAGTAAGGAGTGTGACCGTAATGCAGTACATGGTTGGGATGAGCGATGTGTGCAGGGCTGCTGACAGCTTTGAACGGGCCCAGGACAAAGTCATCTGAAAGGGCTCCCCAGCCCAATAGATACAATGTAATGAGGACCCAATTTTGGTCCCCCTCTCTCCCTAGGCCCGGGACAACTCTCCCCTTTGTCCACCCTGTCAGCACCCCTGGATGTGTGTACTTGCTTTTCGCCTAAACCACCTTCAATTTGTGATCTCGTGGCAGGCTATTCACCACCACATTCTCTCATACTTCAAAGCTGGAGTTCATAAAAAATGGGACTGTTACTGGTTGGAGTAAGGAGCTTCCTACAGTAGCATGTATGCATATGAATGTATGCAGGAGTTAACACTGCCTAAATGTAGATTGCCCCTCCTTCGCTTGTTAAGACATAAATGATGCTTTGCCCCATTGCTGAAGGAATGGGGTCTGAATTTTCTGACTCAGTGAAGCCCGTGATTGAAATTAAACTTTATGACAAGGAGAATCTCCATTACCCAACAAGCTCGGAGGACTTCACACTGCGGCAGCTCACACTTTTCTCTTTCTTTCTTTTTGTTCTTTCTTTCTTTCTATCTCCTTTTCCAGTTTTCTTCTCCTCTTTGCACAGCCTTCCTTATTTCTCTCTCACTCTTCGCTTTCAGGGTGAACGAACATAATGGCGGCTCTCATTCCATCTTGTAAGCAACTGCAGAGGAGACCCCAAGGCTGATCATGCATTGCCCCTGGGTGCAGAACACGGTAGGGAAAGGGTTATGCAATGCACAAAGCCTGGGAAAATGATTCCCAAAAAAAGAAAAATCATTTCCCTGAATGTTAAGTGATATTAAATAATTGATTGCATAGCAGCAAACGATGACGGTGTATGTTGCCCCCCTCTCTGGTTTTCAATAATGAATACAATAACATCACCCGTTTGAATTTACTCATTTTTTGGTCCTTATACTGTTAAAAAAAATCAGTATTAATTACCTAAACACCTATAGAGTCAATTTCCCACCGTAGATATCTTTTAGAGTGTATTTGGCCCCAGAGTACTCTAAAAGTGTTGAATTAACACTTTTTGTTACTGTTTACATGACCTAATGGTTTGTAGTTTGCTAATCCTAGATGGACACTTCGAAAAATCCTCTTTGAACACACACAGACACACACACCATCACAAAATAAGTTGACCTTTCTATACAAGCCAGACGTCTAGTCATGCAGTATTTATAGAGCGGTGTTTGGGCAGTGCAGTTGCGGTGCTGGAGTAAGTAACATTGGGGAATCGTGCCCAGTAGGGCTGAATGTGTCCTTGAGAAAATCTCGAGATGGGGCTGTGTGATAGCATTTCATCTGATATGATGTTATCTCTGGCCCCAGCTTTATCAGTGGGGGTGGGCATTCAGCAATCGCCAGCGGACTCAGGCTTCATTCACTATTAAAGCTGTTTTTATTAAATTCTCAATGAAAGATAAGAGCGCACGGGCCAATTTTCATATCGAGATTACGCATGTTTCGCATCGGATTATTGATTATAAAAAGAAGCGGCAACTCGGCCTTGACAAGGAGGTCCAGAATGACCCGAGGTACGCTGCCAGCCCTGCCACACACCATCCCGGGAGAAAGGTCAGATGTGCATTAAGTCCTCCAAGCACACCAAAGCCTGCCATTACTGTATAGTATTGCAGCATGATAGGGAAGCAATCATGTGACCTCTATACATCATAAATAATAGACACTAGAAATGTATATTATTATGAATTTGTTATATTGTTAAGCCAGTTGTTTTTCATTAAATATATTTTTGTTTGAGTGAAAAGGAAAACAAATACATGCCTTATAGGTTCATACTTATATAAGAGTTGGAGTGGGTTACAAACATGATCCAGACAGACAGACAGACAGACAGTATCCAATGAGTTTCAAAGGGGAATTTCATGGAAATATGTTAGTTTCTTGTTTTTTTCCGTTGTGTGTGTTCTTTGTATATTGATTTATCATTTCTTTTTGACAGGAACCAACCACCATGCTTCCTGTCTCTCTGAGTCACTGTTGAATTCAATATCTAATAAAGCACCGACAGTTGCAATGCACACATGATGACATGTTTCGTCTCAAGGATGCCAAATCTTCATTGAAATGTTGCGAATTCTTCGGTGTGCTTGCTCAACAACTGCCCGCCTACCCACCACCATCTTCGCACACAGAACCACCTCGATGTTTGTGCAACCACAGACAATAATTCAAGGTTATTCAATACAAGCTTTCCCAGTTCCCTCACAATGGCCGCTTTTGTGTGGTTGCACGTGGGCTGTTCAAGAGGTTGATACTTCAGCACAGCGGGGAAAAAAGCACCGGGCTGTGACATCATCCCCTGGCAAAAGGTGTGTGTTTTCTGAGAAAGATGATTAAAAACACTGCATCTGGCAACATATGAGAGTGAAGTTCTCTTTCAACCATATCCCTTTCTCCCCCTTTCCTTCCTTTTTATTCGTCTCCTCTCTTTTTTTCGACCGCTCTTATCCACATTTCTCCCTGCAGCCCATAACTTTGCCTCAGTGAGGTTTTGCCAGTGAAGATCAAACTGCACATCAAATGGCTTGTATTCAGCTCTCCTTCTGGTCAGTAACAAAGACGAGGGAGAGAGATAGTGTTAGTAGGGAGCTAGTGAGAAGAGAAGGGGGGAGGGAAGGAAAAGATAAAGAAGGAAGAAGAGAGGGGAGAGAGTGAGAGAGAGAGAGAGAGAGAGAGAGAGAGAGAGAGAGAGAGAGAGAGAGAGAGAGAGAGATAGTGTAGCAGCGAGCTAGTTAGTAAAGGGGAGGGGAGGAAAAGATAAAGAAAGAAAAAGAGAGAGAGAGAGAGGCGGAGAGATGCAAATGTGTTCTTCTTTGACCCTGTATTGGTGTCTGACCCGTGGCTGTGCCTGCTTCAGATCTTTCAGTATCATGATCTCTTCCTCTCTCTTCTTCTTCTTCTTCTCTTTACCTCGCGTTTCGCCATGCGCCTGCCTGCCTCATGTCTTCTTTTTTCCCTTTTAGGTTCAGCACAGGAACCACTAGGTTGTTCTGGCAAAACCCACGCTTCTCATTGATTTTCAAAAGTTTCTCCAGCACGCCATGACGTCAACCGGGAAAAAACTGACCTTCCGATATACAAAGAAAATCTCTCTCTCTCTCTCTCTCTCTCTCTCTCTCTCTCTCTCTCTCTCTCTCTCTCTCTCTCTCTCTCTCTCTCTCTCTCTCTCTCTCTCTCTCTCTCTCTCTGTCTCTCTCTCTCTCTGTCTCTTTGTCTATCATTCTCTCTCACTCTCTCTCTCACTCTCTCTCACTCTCTCTCTCTCTCACTCTCTCTCTCTCTTTCTCTCTCTCTCTCTTTCTCTCTCTCTCTCTCTCTCTCACCTTTCTCTGAAAGTCCTCACAGCCTCACAGTAATTTGTCCCCCCTGTACTGAAAGTCTTTTCTTTTTGTCCTCCATTTTCCAGGCCCAGGCTTTTCCATCGAGTCTTTCACACCCAGGCTGTGGGAGTGAGAGAGCGAGGTGAAGGTGACCCAGCGAGCCACGGTACACTCCACAATGCCAATGTCACGCCCCCGCATTCACCATTCCACTCCCTACTCACCTTGGACTTCCACTGCTGAGAAACACGGAACATTTTCAAGAGCGGCTGCCTGTAAGTATTTCTTGAATTTAAAAAAAAAAGGTTTCCGTTTGCCTTTCCGTGAAGCGATTTGGATATGGGCAAATATAAACTCAAGTCTTTGATATTAATTTTCGTTGGAAGTGATTCAGGATTGCAGCTTTTAATGGCTGACAAAAGGATGTGGTTTCTTATTATTGATCCACATCAGGATTAAGTGGGGTCTTTTTGTGCTTTTTGTTAAGCTACAGTTAGATCAGTAGAATACCTCAGAGTTTAAAAAATTGGATATATTCATTTACCAGCACAGAATCACACTCTGTGGGTGGTCTAAGTATACATGCAAAACAACAACCCAAATATTTTTTTATATATTTTTTTTTTATTTGAGAGACAGTCAGAGTAATGGAATACCTACGATATATTACCAGCATCGAAGTATTTTACCAGCATCAGATTGCTACACAGTCTCATACTCTGTGGGAGGCCTAAAATGCAACAACAACAAAACAAAAAAACCAGCAAAAACACAATCAAAATGCTTGATACTCTACTTTTGGCTGCACAGACTCTGTACTGTACTGATTCATCTGTATTTAAGAAACACCACAATTATGAATGTAGTTAAATCTTCCCCCATAAATAATTAAAGTGCAAAACAATACGTTTTTAGGGGCTTGCTAATGGGGATGATAAGGGCTGCACGG
>NC_085863.1:51743759-51753759 GCF_034702125.1 Engraulis encrasicolus
GGATATGGCTGCAGCCTAGGGGGCCCCACCTGGCATTGGGTCCCTGATTGGCCAAACGTGAAAAATTGCAGAATTTTGACAAGATGCAGCATTGAACAATGAATCTGTCGTGTCGAGTACAGTTTTGAATATTGTTAATGAAACCTCCACAGTTGGCAGACATGCTATCCTTAATTCGTAACTAGTAACTATGACACTATGCAAATTGGTCACAAATTTGCCTTCTGGGGGGCCACAGCAACCTGTTGCCTAGGGACCCCAGGCCATCTTAATCCGGCCCTGCACCCACCCATCCCATCCCATCCCTGTACCCCAAGAGGCCAAATCAGAGCCGCTCTGGTGTAGTGTATTAGCCATCTAGCCACCCCCCCCCCTGAATGAAGTGCCCAGTAATGTTCATTAAAAGGGCTGTGCTGAGAGTCGCGCCTGTTCTCAAATGTCAAACACGTTTTAAAGAGCACCCCCCCCACACACACACACACACTCACACACACATATACTCCTCACCCACACACACATACACACACACACACACACACACCACTCCTCACCCCTCCACTTTCTCATCCACACACACACACACACACACACACACACACACACACACACACACACACACTCTTCACACACACACACACACACACACACACATACACTCATACTCACTCACTCCCACACAAACACACACACACACACACACACACACACACACACACACACACACACACACACACACACACACACACACACACACACACACACACACACACACACACACACACACACACACACTCCTCACCCCTCCACTTTCTCCTCCGCAAAGCCCTCCTCCACCTAGTCCTTCTCCATACAAATGGATTACCTGGAGCGAAGGCTGTCGGAGAGCGATGCCGAAGTGGAGAGCGGCGGGGACTTGTTGAACAGTCAACACAGATTATTTGCTTTCCAAATACTGAGGGGAGCGGGGAGGCACGACGCTAGGTCTGCCTGAAAGGTCAGCGTTGCAGCTGGAGACGAATACAGATGAGGGGGTGGAGAAGAGCCAGGGGAGGAGAGGAGAGAGGAGAGAAGACCCCCCCTCCTCCTCCTCTCTTCTCCTCTCCTCTCTTCTCCTCCACTCCTCTTTCTCTCCCTCTCTCTTTCCACCCCTCCCTTCGGCTTTTTTTATTGAGTCTGATTCAGATTTAAAAACTCCACCACCGGTTCCCTGCACACTAGCTTTAATACACGGTCAGGGGGAGTCAAGAATTGTTCAAACACTTCTTGCTTCAAACTTCATATTCGGTCTAAGTGCAAGTGTTTAAGGTAACAGAGTAGTTCTACTATGCAGGCAGAAGGAAGGCAGGCAGAGAAAGAAATGCACTCGCACCTCTTCGCTTTTGCAATAAACAGGTGCTATGGCAGGTGTGAAATATGTTCCTCCCCTTGAGCTGTAAAAAGCTATTTTTTATGGTGGGTGTTTTTAAGAGCTTTTCCTTACCGTCCAAAAAAAAGGAAAATATAAGAAAAAATAAAAGAAAGCCGAAATAAAAATCTTTAGAAAAGATCATAGAGAAATTCAGTGCATTTGTAAATGCCATTTTGTGTCCATGGGATTTTACACTGGAATACTGTAAAGACATTACAGAAGTGACCAGACAAAAGTGACCTTTCAATTGACCCAGTGTACATGTACCAGTGTATGCAGAAATGTTCAAGTCTCATCCCTTCCCTTACATAATTCAATCAATATTTTCCAGACTACACTAACAGGGTACTGCGGTTCACTCTCAAATATAAAGATTTTGTGCGCTGTGTGATGGAAGCATGACATCTCTACCATAGTTAGTAGTGCATACCATGATGGTTATTTTAAGATGTGGGGGTAAGTTGGATACCGTATGACCTCTGGTGACCTTTACAGGACAAAGGTCATCACTGACACTGTTTGCTATAACAATAACATCATGATTGAACAACTATTCAATATCAATACGAATACAGTGAGGGAAATGCTACATCGCAAGTCTGATTTCCTGAACCTGCAGTTGGTCTATTAATCTGTCTGATTAACAAAGACATAACAATATTTAGCAGCTTCCTCAAGGTATGTTTGTTGGTATAACCTGTCTTTACTGAAAGCTCTGAAGATACTCCACAGTTTAAAATTGTCATCAATGTTAGGTAATTGACATGTAATTGAAACGTTTAGGTAATTGACATGTGATTGAAAAGTTGTATCCTTATTTCTTAGCTGTAAACATTATACATTCCTTTCAGAGATTAATAAATGGCTGTAAATGGTTGTCACTTATGACATTTGACCTCTCCAGGTCATCAGAAATGATCTCCACGTCTTAAAATAACCGCCATCTTATGTAATAACTATGGTAGATAATATCATGCTTTCATCACAAAGTGCACAAATTTCATGTTAATCCACAGTGCTTTAATACTTCAAACTGACAACGCTGAACAATTTTATGACCACAGGTGTGTGTAACAGTATGTCTCATTTAGGTTTTCTTTTTCTATCCACAATTAAAGTCTTGGATCTATTAGTTTGAATAAAGATAGATCAATCCCTTTGTTTCACAACAGAAATTGTGTTGCCAAAGGAAGTGTGTTCAGTGAGTTCTATAAATAAAGTTGTCATCCATTTGGCTGAACCTGTAAATAGCCATAAAGGTGATACAGGAATACTGTGTGGGGGATTATGGTATATTATGGTTGGTATATAACGCCAACCTGCTATGCTTCAAAGACCACTATTGTAACGAATGCCGAACAGTGAATGTAGTGAATGCACACTGGACAGCATGTGGGTGAATCATGGCCAAGGTACCTCAATCGATGGCGCAGACTTTTCTCATGGCTGAATATTTCATTTTGGTTCAATCTCATGATGATGAAATCTGGTTCAACCCACCCAAAATGTTCTTCCTGAATTGTCTCATCTTGACATGCGGCGTTATGGTCCCTCAAAACTCAGCCATAAAACAAGATTCATTCCCCAACTTATATTATGATTTCTTGTTGTCAGTCTTGTGTAACACCAGCCATACACCACAAGATGAGGGTGCGCCATTTCCCTAACGCACAATTGCCAACCTTGGATTCAGTCCAAGACTCTTCCTCTCATTGCTATGGAGACAGGAAGCGAGAATCTGTATTGTTTGCCATCCCTTCATGGCCTCGACACAGATGTCAGTTCCTCCCCAGGAATGGAAGCAAAGCTTACGGAATGCTAATTTCATCTTAATCTCCCAATGGATGTCTCTTGCTGATCCTATTGTTCAATATACATTATATCTAAAACACTGGTCATGGCACAGCTTTGTATGAGAGAATGGTTGAAATGAACACTCCTGAACTCATGGTGTAAGATCAGTTGCCAGTTGAGGGTGAAGATTGTGCACTGATATTGTGGACTGTAATTTTAGATTGAGGAGTCTACACACTTAAAATCCTTTTTTTGTTGTTTCTTTATTCCATGGAAAGTGAATCTGATGAAGACAACAGTCTTAGCGCGCTGCACCCCAATATGTATTAATTCAACACTGAGAGAATCGATTGAATATATTCTAGAGTGCATTTGGTCCCAGAGTACTCTCTGAGTGTTGAATTAACACTGCACTTTCTCTGTGCACTTCCTATTGCACTGTTAGCCCCCAAGGCAGCTCGCCTCACATTCACAATCTCTGGCGTCTCAGCTATTGTGCTATCAGGGACTGGCATACATCTTTAGGAGCTGCCATTTATAGTTGTTTTGGTCTTTGGCCCTGCACATCTTTGCCAAGAGGAGCATCTGGATCCTCCATCAGCTGGCAGCTGTACAGTAAGTTTCATTACAGGTCTCAGTGCAGACATATTTACTCTGTTGTTCCCAAGGCCTGGAATTAAAGCAACAATTTGCATTGATTCTGAGGTTAATGGTCACCTTGTGAAGTTGGTAGATGGTTAAGTGACTCACTCAATACAAGGAAAATATGCTATTTTTTATTCACAGCTGCTGGCAGAGATATGTTCCATTGTCGATAGTTCATAGCCTTTAGGAAAACCAACCAAAGTTTCCAAAGTTCAGTCATGATCAGCCGAATCCGTCTGTGACTGGTTCCACTCATCAAACAAGAATTGCTGGCACTGTATTTTACAGTGTCTTATTTGGTGTGTCATGTATCAATATGCAGTATTATGCTGGAGACAAATACTTCTCCCTAACTCTAATGTACAGTGCATGTACACGTACATTGTTACAAAGGCTGCTTTGTTATACTGGGCCTACTGTTATTGATGTGACAGGGACCTAACCATGAAATTCAACCCAAGAATCTTACCAGTTTTTATTCCTTGTGTGAACTTTTCATCTTCCTCTACCAACATCTTCATGGTTCTTGATTTCAGTGCCCGTTGAAAGCCAGGAGCTGTGGAGCTCGTTATCTTTGATTCGTCTCCTATTCTGATCCTCTGTAAGGCCACCCATCACTGGCAATGGGGATATCAACTAATGATGATAGCCTACATCTGTCTCAGACCATGAGAATAGGCATAAAAAAATCGTGAGTGGGAGGCAAAGACGGCTGCCATTACACAAATCGATTGAAGTTTTGCTCTTCATCATTTGTTTAAAGAAAATCCAGGTATAACATTTCTGAAAAATACTCATCATGCAGTGGTAGACGAGTAGCAGTGTTATAACAAAAAAATGTCTCAAAAAGAAAAATGAAATAGCAGGTCGATATGTTATCTACTTTTATATTTTGGGTTTTTAGTTCTCACATTGCACATCATCCGGGACAGTCCTTATTGAAATGGAAAAGCTCCTGTCCCACCAGTGTGCTCTCTGTCTGTCCGTGGCTCTTTTGTCTACATATATAGTCATTGGCCAGTTTTTCAGTAAATGTTCACTTACGTACATATTGACATTCCACACAATATGTTCAGTCAGTTATGAACTGTGTTGTATAGCAGGAGGCTTAATCAGTTATTGACAGATTTTCTGAGTCTGTTGTTGTCAGGAACTCTCAGTAGGGTTGCATTGGGGGCAGCGCGTAGATCACATAGCGGAATGATCTGGAAATGAGTTCCATTTAGAACCTCTACTTTCAGCTCTCAGTTGTGTTGTGCCCCCAAGCTGCTGGTAAAATTCACTTTTCTCCGTCGCTTTGTTCTCTCAAGACGTACAAAGAAAAAGCCACAAGACGCTGAAAAAAAAATCCACATAAAGTAGCAACTGCTGAGATAAAATTATACATCGAATAAATAATATATTATTATAACAAGTATCATAACAAATAAATAATAAATGATAGTTGACTGCATTGTGCCTATTGTTAGATCTTCTGACGTGGTCATGCATGAGAGATCACATTTTTAACCATATATAATTTAGCTCTATTTCAAATTGTAATATGGTAATGGTGTGTCCCTATGAATTTACATTTTGATGGTTCTGCTTCTTTTTTTAGCTGGGAACGCTGGGATTTCTGCAAGTGCACTGGTGTCCTTGGAGATGGAGAGCGGGGGAAAAAAATGGAAGAAAATCTTTAAGGGGGAAAAAAAGTCGTTTGTGCTCTTCACAGCTCCATTTCTTCCTCTCTGGCTTTCTCTCACTCTCTCCCATCCCAATTTTGTACCATTCCTCTCATGCCTCTGTTGCTTTTTTTCTCGTCTTTTTAACCCAGCACCTCTGCATTTTTTACCTCTCCCTCTCTTCTCCTCAGTCTCCTCCTCCCCTCTTCTCCTCAGCCTCCTCCTCTTCTCCTCTCCTTCGTCTCCTCCTCCCCTCTTCTCCTCAGCCTCCTCCTCCTCTCTTCTCCTCAGTCTCCTCCTCCCCTCTTCTCCTCAGCCTCCTCCTCCTCTCCTCTCCTTCGTCTCCTCCTCTCTCCAGTTCATCGTTTCAAAACTCTGCCTATTAGAGTTCCCTGGAGTGCATCCTTAGCTGTTTGGATTCAGTAGCTAACAAGGGAGCCATATTCCTCTCTCTCTCTCTCTCTCTCTCTCTCTCTCTCTCTCTCTCTCTCTCTCTCTCTCTCTCTCTCTCTCTCTCTCTCTCTCTCTCTCTCTCTCTCTCTCTCTCTCTCTCTCTCTCTCTCTCTCTCAATATTTTTCATTCAAAATCTTGCTCCCCCCCTCTCTCTCTTTCTCTCACACACACACACACACACACACACACACACACACACACACACACACACACACACACACACACACACACACACACACACACACACACACACACACACACACACACACACACACACACACACACACACACACACACACAGACTTGCACACACAAACACACATACTCACTCTCTCTCTCTTTCTCTTTTTATTTCTCCCTCTCCCTTCCTCCCTCTTTAAACATGAATATATTCAGAGGAATTCATTAACTATTTATCGGAACAATGTCTCTCCCCCTCTTTTTTGCTTCCTCTGCGTTTGTACTGTCTGCTCAGTTTCAGCGGCTGGAAGCTCATTTGTCCGGCTGATTCAAGTCGCACATCAAACACAAGCACTGGATCCTGTAGCAGCACGCATGTAAAAGTGGCTGCTGCCTGCTAGCTTTCAAAAGCCACTCTCACAGCAAGAAGGCCTCTTTCACACAAAAAAAAAGACTTGCAAAAAAAATACAGTTTGCCTACCTCTCTAGGCTCACAGGGAAACGGCAGAAACTCTGTTTGAAACCTTGAAATCTCATATATACCTCGTATAAAAATAGTAATTGATATATTAAACAACCATGATGATATGAATTTCCCCATCTCCCGACTGACATCTTACCCATCCTTTAATATCATATCATCTCTGACTACATTATCGGGACGGTCTCACCGCTGGCTGCTCTGCTCTCCACCTGCTGACTTTTACTTATGAATTTATTTGGTGGAGAAAGGTTAATCTGTTTTGGAGTAGCACAGCTCTTGTCTGAAGACTTTGACCGAGCAATGTCTCAAGATCATTTTCCAGAACTGTAACCGCTCAGTCAGTGGCTTCCATGTGGGCTTGCGGATTACAGGATTTTGCATGGCATATTTATAACCAAGCTCCTTATGTGTTTAGATGCTCTCTGGGTTGTTTGACATGCCCTGAGTGGATGCTAACTTAACAGAAGGGGGAAGTTGACAAGAAAAGTGAAGTGCAGGGGGGAGAAATGTCACATGCAAATACAACAAACACGAGTGCACACGCAAACAAACACACGCACACGCACACACATGCGGACGCGCACACGCACACGCACACGCACACGCACACGCACACACACACACACACTCTCTCTCTCTCTCTCTTTCTCTATCTTTCTCTCATTCATTTTCACTCTCATTCTCTCTCCCTCTCTCTCTCTCTCCCTCTCTCACACACACACACACACACACACACACACACACACACACACACACACACACACACACACACACACACACACACACACACACACACACACACACACGTGTGCGTGCACACACAAACGCAGACACGCACGTACACACACACACACACACACACACACACACACACACACACACACACACACACATACACAAACACCACAACAACAAAACAAGGGCACAAAAAACAGCAGCAGTGTTCTCCATAGCCGCCTGTCTTAGATTATGCGAGGCACAGCCTGCTTTTTGTCATTCTCCCTGACCTTCACATTCACCCCACATTAAATAACTAAACTGAGGAGCCGAACGGTCATGCTGCCAATTACGACCCTGCTCAATGAACGAGACAATTATTAGGTGCTCCTGCTCTTTGCCCTTCACTTTCTCTCCCCCCTTCTGTCTCTTTCTCTCTTTCTTTCTTTCTTTCTTTCTTTCTTTCTTTCTTTCTTTCTTTCTTTCTTTCTTTCTTTCTTTCTTTCTTTCTTTCTTTCTTTCTTTCTTTCTTTCTTTCTTTCTTTCTTTCTTCCTGTCTCTATTTATTTCTTCCCCTTTTCCTGCTTTTTTATTTGTTATGTGGGAATGCCTTTGCATCCTTCTTTTTTCTTAGTTTGTGTATTTCTGTCACCTGGTTTGTTGTCTTCCTGAAGTCTAACATCTTTGCTGTCAGCTATGTTAGAACATTTGTTGTTGGTGGGGAAGGAGTTGGCAAAGTACACACAGATACAGTATACAAACACACACACACACACGCACGCACACACACACACACACACACACACACACACACACACACACACACACACACACACACACACACACACACACACACACACACACACACACACACACACACACACACACACACACACACACTGTACAAGTAGATTCTCTCTCACGCACACGCACACACACACACACACACACACACACACACACACACACACACACACACACACACACACACACACACACACACACACACACACACACACACACACACACACACACACACACACAAATACACATTCACAGAAAAATGACTTGGTGCCAGGTTGCTAATTTGATTGTGTGCCTATATGCAAACTTAAGCGCAGAAGAAACCGTCTGGCGAGAGGCAGAGGTGACTCTTGCACTGCATGTAGCAAGTTCTCAGCCCAATTCTCAACACATACTGTAATAATAAACAAGAGCAATCAGAGACTGAGAAAACACTAGAGGCACATGATGATCATGGCCATATAGAAGTCTCTATTTAGGGCTCTTTGCGCGTTTGGTGCCCCCGTAAGACATACATTGCGGCAGACAGACACAGCGAGACAGACAGACAGACACACATACAGACAGACAGACAGACAGACAGACAGACAGACAGACAGACAGACAGACAGACAGACAGACAGACAGACAGACAGACAGACAGACAGACAGACAGACAGACAGACAGACAGACAGATGGACAGGGCTGCTGCAATACCAGGCCCAACACATGGGAGCATGAAATATGAAAACAAAACAACAGCCCTTGCTGTGTAATTTGTTTTCTTTAATATGCTGAGAAATCTGAGTTTTCAATCATAATTTATGGACTGGATGTCAAACCCAGAGACGCATGTCTGTGACAAACTGAGCAAATCACCATTCAAGATGTGTTTTCATTTCTTGTGATTTTCATTGTTTTGCAGAATGTGCAGGTTGACGTCTTGAAGAAGCTAAGCAATGCCTCACAAAACACTATTGGTTTATCAAAAAGCTAACATTTTGTCTAGACTTCATTCTATGGGCGCTCAGAGCAGAGCTTTCAGAGCTGATTTCTGATTTTCTACACTTTCAAAATACCACAAATGCATCAGATATTGCCAGATTCCCATAAGGTATCATTATAAAACTTAAAATCGGCACTGTTAGAATCTCAATATGCCCCCAGGCGTCTAGCAGTGGCTAGTCACATTTTCTAATCGCAGTCTACTGTTTGCACCGCTGCATTGAGTGATTAAAAGTTTTCAAAATTCCACACCTGTGACGTTATGCAATTGTTCCCGCTGTCTGACAAGCCTCATTAGCCGTGGTAACCTCAGCATGTGTTCATGAACGTATATAAGACAGTGTGCTTCTATATATACGGCTATGGCTACACCCTGTTCTGTTGCCCTTCATTTTCTCATCCATAGAGCTATGTATATTACTAATTTAGTTAAGTTAATTAGATTCTTAATTAAATCAACTATAAGGCTGTGAGAAAGAGAAGTCACTGGAAGAACAAACAGCAGTGTCACATCCCCAATCAACTTTAATCGTGTCTGTGGAGGCTGTGAAAATGTTCTCATGGAAGAAGGATCTAGACCGCTTCTCTATGTGGATCTGTGTAGGAGGCGAATATAGACTGAGAACAGGGGAACCAGGAAATAAAAACAGTAGAGTCAAAGTTAACACCGGGAAGATAGTTGCACTATGACACACTTTGTTCTAATAAATGTCTTAAAATAGCCTCATGTCTCTAAGCTGATGTGTAAATTGAAAGTGACAGAGTCAATGGAGTGTTAAAGGTTAGACCACAAATAAGCAGCACCTACACATCCATCTTAACAGAACCACTGCCGCCTAATAAAAAAACAATCTGTCTTTACAAA
>NC_085863.1:51761259-51811259 GCF_034702125.1 Engraulis encrasicolus
ACTTTCTGTGAATTGCTGCTATTAAAAAAAATAAGTGTAGCCTTTTTCCGTGATTTGACAATTCATAGTGGGAAATTGTGCCACATTTAGTTATTTAGGAAGTCTGTTTATTTCTGATAGACTAAGTGGGAACATGTCAGACTCTCAAATGACATGAATCATCCAGGTTGTTTAAAAAAAAGGCTAGTTCAAATTCACAATTGAGACTTTGTAGGAATTTACGCAAGCAGAACGCCAATGGTGAAATGTATGACTTTTCTCTGTGAAGTGAACGAGTGAGGATTGCACAAAAAACAGCACCAACATAATATAGGCCTACTGGTACAAGAACACAGGGGGGGGGTTGGACTGAGAATAAATCCCAGATTTAAAAATCAGAGTAGCATCAGTCTTACTTGTGCTGTACCTCACAGTTTTTGTCACATTCCATTATTTTGGCGTTTATACAGATAATTGTATACAGACACAATTTAACCAAATGGAAGTACAAATGTGGCCCAGCCAACATTCAGGCTGAAGGACACACAAGCAAAACGTATTTGGTGCAATTTAAAACACACACCAAGTGGATCACACTGGAGTGAAACAGTGGGGATTGCACACACATTTAGCACCTAATAGGCGGGAAGACTTGGGGGTTGGGCTGGGAATAGACCCCAGAGCTGCTCCACTACTAGAGCTGGGAAGGTGAACTGTGCTCAAGTTATTTATAGGCAGCGAATGTAAAAGACTTTACCCCGATGATAAATGACCCTATCCAGTTAAAGCAAGTCAAGTTTAATCTTCATACGAATGTTAATGCAGGGTCAATTTAAAATGTACTTGTGCTAGATTAGAAAAATAACACACAGGGTTCTAAGCAAGGCACATGATGCTTGTAGATGCACAGTAGTATACATGGGGTGCAAAAATAGAAGCGTAGAACCCTATAGATTTTTTGTTTATATTTTGTTGTTTTCATCTATTCTAGAGTATGACACACTAAAGCGTGTCAATGGGATTGTATGTGAATGTGCGACTGAATAAGACCATCTGAAGTCTCTCGCGTCTCTTTCCAGGCTTTTTCCAATTTAATAGGAAAGGGATTAGTCGCCAGTACAGATAATCTGAGGGTCACGTCAAACATCCCAAGGGCCAGCAGCACCAGTGAAGAAATTCAGAACAAGAAACACACAACTGCAAAAGATAAAAAAAATAGACAAAACTGAATGAGATGTCGTGAATGCATATAATAATAATAATAATAATAATAATAATTGTATTTGTATAGCACTGTGTCATACAAGGCATGTAACTCAAAGTGCTTAACAAATGGAAAAAAAATAAATAAATTAGAGATAGATTTAAAAGGAGAGGTATAGAGGAGAGGCAGAAAAAGCAGGAAGGCAGAGGAAGAAGAGATGTAGAGTCATAAGGTCAACGTAGGTTAGGACCAGGATTCTTAGATGTGTAAGGTCCATAGTGGCTGGGCCTATCATGAGTCATAGATAGTCACACAGAGATTGGGCGCTCAGGTGCGGCCCCTGGTGGCATCAGGGGTGAGGAAAAACTCCCTTTCGCTTGATTCATAGTTTGTAAGGGGGAAAAAAAAGCTCAGTGAAGTCTGAGAAAAAAAAAAGAAAAAAAAAAAAAAAAGAGAAAAAAAAAAGACCCCCTATAGTCAGGAAGAAACCTCAGGCAGAGACCAGCGGCCACCTAGGGGAGCCCCCTGCCAGGGCTGGTTGCGAGTAGTAAGGGCGCTGCGGCAGCTGGGACACTATGACGCCTTGGCAGCTAGGAGTTGGCAAGGATGAAGAGGTGGGTCTTCAGCTGCTTCTTAAAGGAGTCGACGGAGGTGGCTGATCGGATATATGTTGTGGATGTTAGTCATGTGCAGTGCAGTGTGTACGGTAGGCCTATACGCCGCTATTTTGGTTGATTCGGTGGGACGGTACATCGGTGGGACGGTCCATCTGTTGGTCGGAAAATTTTTGCTTTTTGCAGGAAATGCATCCAGGGTACTGTACAGGTACATTAGGTTGACGTAGTTCACAAATGAGACAGTGTCAGAAATCCCTGAAAGTCCATCGACTGTATACCGTACGTAGCGTAGCTCGTGACGGGATTATTCTTCCCGTAATCCATTCTGCTTTCTGTGTTTACATCCTGCGCGCCGGCTGTTGACAAACCTGCTGACAGTGTGCGGCACGTGTTTAAATGGATTAGAGATGCTCGGAGGTGATACAACATCTCTACGGTCCTCTGGAGAATACGCTGCCGGCCAAAGTGAAAATATAGAACTTGGCCACTATGCATCATGTTCATACACACACACACACACTCTCTCACACACAGAGAGGCACAGACACACAGGCATACAGAGGCACACACAGGCACACACACACACACACACACACACATACACACACACACACACACACACACACACACACACACACACACACACACACATGCACACGAATAAAACATTTACATAACACTTTTTCAAAGTGGTTATCAGAGGATAATACAGCTTCGTGTGCCTGGAAATGGGCTTTTCAACCTCTGGGAAATCAGACGTCTGTTTGTGTTTTTATTTTTTTCATTATTTCCTCCTTAAGCATAGCTACTTACATTACTGTCCTTGTTGCAAGCTTCGAGCTTATAAAAGCTTCCGCCCTTATCAGCCGATGTATGTGGTGTGTTAGTAAATTCATTTCCTGGTTTTTCGAACCTCTAAGTCCTCTTGTGGTTTGTGGGGTTTGTTACGACCTTCATTAGTGGCTCAAGGACTGTGCTGATTAGGAGCAACGTATGATCTTTTGTCTCCAAGGGCAACAGTGCAAAGGCTCAGTGTTGCTGTTGCATGTTGCTGCAGCGCGCGCTAACTGCTACGCCTCTTGCTACTGCTGTTGTTGTTTTTGTTGTTGTCGTCGTTGTTATTGTTTGATGAGTGAGGATTAAATCTGCCGAGGGTCCCATTGTCACGATTCATAATTTATTCACTGTCCTTCTTCCCCTCTTCTGTCTTGTGCACAGACAGCTACACAGTAAATGTTGCAGTCTTAATTCAACACTCATAGTGTTGATCTTACACTCTAAGTGTCGAATGAACGCTGTTACACTTACTGTGCATGTTTACCACTGTTTCATCAGTAAGAGTATTCAAGAAGAGGAAGAGGAAACAGAATCAGTAACTTATAGTACTCTGAGTATATATACTTTGAGCAGATGGTAAAACGTCTAATAAAAGAGTCTTTACATTACGCTGGCTACAGTACATACATTTGAAGAACAGTCTAGTGGCACCCTGCTGTGAGAATGAAAGGGCGAAACTCCTCTATTAGAGAGACTGCCACTTCGCTCTGTCAGTTTACTTATCTGGGATATAGCGAGTAAAATCCACCTACTTTGAATAATATATCCCCCTCAGGTGACGTACGGTATGTTTGGTGGATGACACTTACGACGACGTTTCAACGTTTCAACATCATCTGTGAACCACCCACAAAAATATACACAGTCTTTAATCTGCAGCCAGCTAGCTAGACTCGGGCTGGCACTTGCTTCATTAGGAGGGGAAGACTTTGGCAGACAGCGACTGAGGTGAACCTTGATGTGGGGAGAGAAGCCACCAGGGAGGCCTACAGGGAGGGACAAAGGGGTCAGTTGCCCCGGGGCCCAGTAGAGGGGGCACACCAGAATTGGGTACACATTACATTGTATGAATTGAGAGGGGAGCCCTTTCAGATTACTTTGCCAGCGGCCTTGGAAGCCATAATGTGGAGCTTGCGCTGCACCACCAGTCATTTTTTGGTCACATATATTAAAACATTTTCACTCAAGTCGTTAAAGAGAAAAAAGTGAAGGGAAAGCAATGATGAAAGAACAGAAATAAGTGTGAAATTATTGGTAGACTATTTTTTTCCCCGTAACTTGTAATGTGTTTTGCGAAAACAAGCTATTAGCAAAAATGCTATTGCACACCATTTGAAATACAAAGCCATAAAACAATGTACACAACTTCATCAGTGTCATGCTGAACTTGTCTGGCCAAAACCAATATCCTCTGGTTCACACACATTCAGTCATGCTGCATCTTGGTCAAGCTCTCGAACGCTTCTTCTTCTCCCTCCCTCTCCCTCTCTCTCTCTCTCTCTCTCTCTCTCTCTCTCTCTCTCTCTCTCTCTCTCTCTCTCTCTCTCTCTCTCTCTCTCTCTCTCTCTCTCTCTCTCTCTCTCTCTCTCTTTTCCTTATCCTTTTCATTTCCTTTCCTTCTCTATTTTAACCTGACCTATTCCTATTTTCTCTCTCTCTCTCTCTCTCTCTCTCTCTCTCTCTCTCTCTCTCTTTCCTTCACCCTCTCTCTCTCTCGTCTTTTTTCGTTATCATTTTCCTATCCTTTTTTCCTTTCCTTCTCTATTTTAACCCGACCTATTCCTATTCTCTCTCTCTCTCTCTCTCTCTCTCTCTCTCTCTCTCTCCCTCTCTCTCTCTCTCTCTCTCTCTCTCTCTCTCTCTCTCTCTCTCTCTCTCTCTCTCTCTCTCTCTCTCTCTCTCTCTCCCTCTCATATGCCCATGATGTTCTTCCCGGCTTAGTGTCGACTCTTGCTGACATGGCAGGTTTGTTTTCCTCTCTTTCGGGGTAAATCAGCCGAGTGGAAAAGCTGATTTTCAGCCCTGCTGTAACAATCCCCCCCAACATCATCACCACCACCACCAGCACCACCACCACCGCCAGCAGCCCCATCACCATCACCACCACCACCACCGCAAGCAGCCCCATCACCACCAGCACCACCACCACCACCACCACCACCGCAAGCAGCCCCATCACCACCAGCACCACCACCACCACCACCACCACCGCCAGCTCCACAAGCAGCCCCATCACTAACACCACCCCTCACTAACACCACAGCCCTATAAAACTAATTAAAGACGGAGTGGCAGAGACAGGGATCATGCCGTGGAGCTTGCCTTTGAAACATGGTTAGAGCCCTGCGCGCTCTCCTGTGGGCGATCTGTTCTGATTTATTTATTACGGGGAGCGACACTGAGGCAGAGCACGGGGAGCCAAGGAAAGGAGGGAAGGAGAGAGAGAGAGAGAGAGAGAGAGAGAGAGAGGGAAGGGGGGGGGGCTAGTGCGTGTGTGTGTGTGTGTGTGTGTGTGTGTGTGTGTGTGTGTGTGTGTGTGTGTGTGACACAGGAGAGAATTAAAGATAAAGAACAAGAGAGATTTTGCATGGTTATACAGTAATTGTGTGTGTGGGTGGGGGGACAGCCGTGGCCTATAGGGCATAGGGAGATGGTCTTAAGAGCAGCGGGTTGCAAGTTTGAATCCTACCCTTACCTCTCCCATCCATGGCTGAAGTGCCCTTGAGCAAAGTAGTTAACCCCACGTTGCTCCAGGGAGTGCAACCAATACCCTGTAAAATAACTGCAAGTCGCTTTGGATGAGTGTCAGCTGTGTGTGTGTGTGTGTGTGTGTGTGTGTGTGTGTGTGTGTGTGTGTGTGTGTGTGCGTGCGTGCGTGTGTGTGTGTGTGTGCGTGTGTGCGTGCGTGCGTGCGTGCGTGCGTGCGTGCGTGTGTGTGTGTGTGTGTGTGTGTTTGAGGGCAACCGTGGTGTGTGTGTGTGTATTTGAGGGTAGCTGTGGTGTAATGGGTAGGGAGTTGGACTGTAGATCACAGGGTTTCAGGTTTGAATCCCTCCCTCCTTTGCCTCTCCTTTCACCTAGACCTAGGAGCAAGGCTCCTAACCCCACATTGCTCCAGGGACTGGAACCAATACACATTTGTGCATGTGTGCGTGCCCGTGCTTGCGCTTGCCTGCATGCGTGCATGGATGTGTGATTGAATGGATGAATGGCATGTAACTTGACAGAGCAGGGTAGTAGAATAGATAGGGGAAGCCGAATATGTGAACCTATACTCCTGAAGTAAGCTCAAGCTGTTGTCTCCCCTTAGAATAACTTATTTTTGGGAGTACAATACACATGCTCCTTTCAACCACCAAGAACACCACTGCCACCACCATCGCCAATAATGGTCATTTTTAGTCAGCTGTAGGCACTTGCTAACATTGTATAAGGACTAGACATGCACTGCCGGTAGGTACAGTAAGGTACTGTAAGTATTGCACTGGTGCTAAATCTCTGGGGCCTGGCTGGCTCCTGCAGTGGGCTTCTCCGAGCCCTTCAAAAGAGCATGTGGGGGATAAGGCAGGAGGGAGAGAGAGAGAGAGAGAGAGAGAGAGAGAGAGAGAGAGAGAGAGAGAGAGAGAGAGAGAGAGAGAGAGAGGAGAGAGAGAGAGAGAGAGAGAGGAGAGAGAGAGAGAGAGAGAGAGAGAGAGAGAGAGAGAGAGAGAGAGAGAGAGAGAGAGAATGTGGAATAAGGCACCAGGATAATCAGGTCAGGGAGGGGGTTCAGTGCTCTAATCAGGGCCTGTCATGCCCAGAGACTGCATGTTGGAGTGGGGAGAGGAGAGGAGGGAGAGGAGAGGAGAGGAGAGGAGAGGAGAGGAGAGGAGAGGAGAGGAGAGGAGGGTGGAGGGTGGAGGGTGGAGAGGGAGGGAGATGGGGGTTCGTCTGTTCTATGGCATCACCCTCTTTCTCTTTCCCACAGTCACACACTTGTTCTATTGCTACTGTGTGTGCCTCTCTATCTCTCTATCTATCGCTCTCTATGCGTATGTCTCTCTCTATGTCTCTCTCTCTATGTCTCTCTCTCTCACACACTCACACACACACACACACACACACACACAAACACACACTTTCTTTTCTTTCTTTTCTCTTAGCTGTCCATCGTGTCCGATGATGACGCTTGTTCCAGGGGGGTGGGAAGGGTTGGGGGTGGGGGGGTGTTGGTCAACGTTGCTGTTGTTGTTGCCGTTGATGCCACCTCATGTGGCTGTGGAGGCCAATTTTGGAGCCGCACACTCTTCCACAGATGGAGCAGGTATGTCCTGATTGGGAGGTGGGGTCTGCCTGCCGGTGTCGTTGGGCACGTCTTGCAGTCCTCTTTTGAATGAAGGTGTCGTTGACTTGCTCAGCTGCTTTGTTGCACATGGCTCTCCAGGTTGGTCTGTTGGATGCTATTGTCTCCAGGTGGTCAGGGTTAATGTTGCAGCGCTTCAACAGTTCTTTGGTAAAGTCCTTGTATCTTCTCTTCTGGCCACCTGCAGCCCGCTTGGAGTTGAGCAACTGTCCATAAAGGACTTGGTGTGGGATGCGATAGTCAGGCATGCGAATAGTGTGGCCAACCCAGCGTAAATGCCTCTTGGCCAGAGCTGCTTCCATGCTGGTGGTGCCGGTGGCAGTCAAAATGTCAGTATGGGGGATGCGGTCCTCCCAGGTGGAGTATTTTTTGCAGGCATCTAATGTGAAACGTCTCCAGGCTCTTTATGTGGCGTCTGTACGGCGTCCATGTTTCAGCCCCATAGAGTAGGGTGGTGACACAGACTGCATTGTAGACAGCTACTTTAGTGCTGATTTTCAGGTTGTTGTTGTCAAATACTCTCTTTCTAAGGCGCCCAAAGGCTGATGAGGCTTTGTTTATACGGTGGTTAATTTCACTGTCAAGGGTAGAATCTGCAGAGAGTGTGGAGCCCAGGTATGTAAAATGCTGAACAAGGCTGATTGGATTGCCATTGATGTGGAAGCCAAGATGTGAAGGAGAGCTGGTACAGAGTTGCGCCATGACCTCTGTCTTCTTGGTGTTAACTTGAAGACCGAAGGACTGATACAACGCTGCGATGGTGTCCAGGGCATGCTGCATGGATTCTGGGCTATGTGCCAAGACGGCACAGTCATCTGCATATTGGAGCTCATGGATATGGCAGGTTGATGTTTTTGTCTGAGCTTGGAGCCGCCTGATGTTGAAGAGGTTGCCATCAAGGCGGTATTCCAGGTCTATACCATCTTTGTGCTGCAGAGCGCGGTGGAACAGTCGAGTGATTGCTGCGAGGAGGCAATTGAACAGCACTGGTGCCAGGACACAACCTTGCTTCACTCCAACATTGACCTCAAAGGGATCCGACTGATGTCCTCCCATTACAACTCTGGCTTGCATGCCTTCGTGTAGTTGTTGCAGGATGGAGAGGAACTTCGGTGGTACACCAAGTTTGCCAAGTTGTGTCCAGAGCAAGTCGCGGTTGATGGTGTCAAAAGCTTTGCTGAGGTCAATGAAAGCGATGTAGAGGTCTCTGCGCTGCTCTCTGCTTTTCTCGAGTAGTTGTCGTAGAGCAAAGATCATGTCGGTTGTGGATCTGCACTTACGGAAGCCACACTGTGTTTCAGGCAGAGTAAGTTCTGAGATGTATGCAACCAGTCGGGAAAGCATAATCTTTGCAAGGACTTTGCCTGCTGTGGAGAGGAGAGAAATTCCTCGACTGTTGCCACAGTCTGCTCTGTCCCCTTTCTGCTTATAGAGAACGACGATGTTGGCATCCTTCCAGTCCTGGGGTACGCTCTCAGACTGCCAGATCTTGGTGATCAAGAGGTGTAAGCGGCGTGTGAGGAGATAGCCCCCTTGTTTGAGCACCTCCGCAGGGATGCCATCGGGTCCTGGGCTTTTGTTATTTTTCAAGCTCCTGATTGCCTTGGATGTTTCTTTGAAGTCAGGAGGGCTGTCCAAATGTCGCATCTGAGGCATAGCTGGCGCCTTTTCAAGGATGTTGGGGTCTGCAGGGTTGCTGTGATTGAGGAGACCTTTAAAATGTTCAGCCCAACGCTCAAGGATCTCTTGGCGGTCCTTCAGGAGGTTGTCTTCAGCAGCAGTAACAGGAGTAAGGGTTTGCTTCCTTGGTCCATAGAGAGCTTTGATTGCATCATAGAAGCCATGCGTGTCACTGCAGTCAGCAAGGTGTTGGATTTCTTTTGCTTTCTCCAGCCACCAGGTGTCCTCCATGGTCCTTAGTGACAGCTGTGCCTGGGCTCTAGCCTTGGTGTAGTTGGCTTTTAGCATGGATGACTGTGGGTTGGAGAGCAGGGCTTTGTGGGCCTGTTGTTTTTCTTGCAGAGTCACATGGATGTGGGAAGAGTTGTTGTCGAACCAGTCCTGATGTTTCCTGAGTTTGGTGCCAAGGGCTGTTGAGGCGGCAGAGTGGATGGCGGCAGATAGAACTGGCCAGTCTTTGGCATCAGCTTCCTCTGGGACAGAAGAGAGGTTGTATGCAAGGTGGCGACGGAGGTCATTAATGGTGTCTCGGTTGGAGAGAGTGGTGGTGTTTAGTCTTCTAGTCTTTGGGGCCGTCTTGGAACAGCAAGGTGGGATGACTAGGCGTAGTTTGGATCTAACCATGCGGTGGTCAGTCCAGCACTCTGCTCCCCGCATAGCTCTAGTGATCATCACATCCTGTCTGTCCTTTTGGCGAACTATGATGTAGTCCAAAAGGTGCCAGTGTTTGGATCTGGGATGTTGCCAGGTAGTTTTGAGATGCTTTTTCATCTGGAAGGTGGTATTAGTAATAAGCATCTCGTGCTCTGCACAGAGGGATAGTAGACGGTGCCCATTGTTGTTCATTTTCCCAACTCCATGTTGACCAATGATCTTCTTCCAGATGAGATGCTCGTTGCCCACTCGTGCATTAAAGTCACCCATAAGAAGGAGTTTGTCTTCGGCTGGGACTTTCTGGGTGACTTTGTCAAGACGATGGTAGAAATCTTCTTTTGTGTGGTCATCTGCATCCAGGGTTGGTGCATAAGCACTAATGAGTGTGGCAAAGCGCTTCTTGGCAAGAGGAATGCGCCATGTCATCAGGCGCTCACTGATGCCTACAGGGGATTCTGGGATTTGCTGTAGCAGTTTGGTTTTCACAGCAAAACCCACACCGTGGTTACGACGCATGCCTTCGGGGACCCCTTTCCAGAAGAAGGTGTAGCCTGCACCCACTTCCGTCAGGGAATCCTCGCCATGTAATCTTGTCTCACTGAGGGCTGCAATATCTATGTTGTATCTTGCAAGCTCAAGGGCCACAAGAGCTGTCCTTCGGCAAGGTCTGTTGGATGTTTCAGGCATGTCCAGTAGGGTACGAACATTCCAGGTGGCAATGTTCAGGTGAATATTCTTCTTTGTTTTTCGGCCGCAGTAGGGGATGCTCCGATGGCTGCGGCTAGCCATCCAGAGTATAGGGAGCAGACAATTTTTAGACCACCTTTTCCAGGTCCTTCCCCGTCAGGGGTGAGCAGTGTGGAGCTGCTCAGTCACAGTGGAAGCTGCCCCATCCCACAACACAACGACCGTCACTCCACTGCCGCCTGTGTGCATGGTTTGACTAGGCACTTCCAGCCACATCCTTGGCCTGTGCCTGCCGCCATTCCACATCGCCACAGGGCTTTGGTGGGGGCTTGGGGGCTGGGGTGGAAAGGAAAGGGGGATGGAACAAGGAGCTTGCGCTAGGGAAGAGATTAGGGTGAGGGTAGGGGTGCGCAGTCCTTACTCCCACCATTCTTCGCTTGAACAGAGTAGCTTCCAGTGGCATGAGGAACTCACGACGACCTTCACTCTGATTCGAGCTGCAAGGGACTGCCAGTAATCCGGTCTGCTGGGTTCTGCCTATTGCCTGTCCCCACCTACAGATTTGTGTTCAGGGTTTACTCCCCTAGCCTTCATCCGCCTTCCCAGCCGTTGTGGTACATCTCCCTGTTGCCATCCTCCGCCTGGTCCACCGTTGAGGTCTTTGCTATTTGCCCATAGCTGGGGCAGGGGTTAACGGGCAGCACACACACACACACACACACACACACACACAGAGAGAGAGAGAGAGAGAGAGAGAGAGAGAGAGATACACACACACACACACACACACACACACACACACACACACACACACACACACACACACACACACACACACACACACACACACACACACACACACACACACACACACACACACACACACACACACACATGTGCACAAATGCACGCACCCCTTCTCTATCTCACTCTCGTTTTCTCTGTCGTTCCAGCCCCATCATCAACCCCCAACCCCAACCACCAGCACCACCAGCACCATCCTCCACACACAACCCCATCCCACCTATCCTTCATCCTTCACTCTTTCCTTCTCCTCCAATGAGTCTTAATCACACTTAAACCTTTTTCTCTCCCTGCTACTCTCCTGCTTTATTACGTGTGGGATTTGGCCGCCTCACAGCGGTAGACTAAATAGAGACGGCTGCCGTGATGAGAGGAAGGAAGGCAGTGCAGTGCATCCTGTCTCCCTTGTCTTCTCCTCTTTACAGTATATCAGTGGCTCTGTGTGGTGTGTACTCCCTAGTAGGGAAACCAACAGGGGGGAGAGAAGGGGTCAGTTGTCCTGGGCCGAGGGAGATGAGGGGCCCCAGAATTGGGTCCCTATTATATGTATTGTGTGTATTGGGGGGGGGGCTCTCGGATTTCTTTGTCTCGGGCCAGGCCAAAAGCTGTCAGTGACCCTGCCCCCAAGTCACAAGTCTCTCCCTTTAGCCATGACATGACTGACACCTTTTGTTGACTCGAGGATTACTATATGGACTCAGCAGTGCACAAGACATGTGGAAGCATGTGAAGGTGTGTGTGTGTGTGTGTGTGTGTGTGTGTGTGTGTGTGTGTGTGTGTGTGTGTGTGTGTGTGTGTGTGTGTGTGTGTGTGTGTGTGTGTGTGTGTGTGTGTGTGTGTGCGAATGTGTGTGTGGGTGCGAATGTGTGTGTGTGTGCGAATGTGTGTGTGTGTGTGTGTGTGTGTGTGTGTGTGTGTGTGTGTGTGTGTGTGCGTGCGTGCGTGCGTGCGTGCGTGCGTGCGTGCGTGCGTGCGTGCGTGCGTGCGTGCGTGCATGCATGCATGCATGTATGTGTGTGTGTGTGTGTGACACAACACCTTTTTTCCCATGCAGATAACATCAAAAGAGAAAATCCATAAAAATGTACGTATAGAAAATATCACACACCTTGAAGCCTTTCATGTGTAAAATCTCCAAGGACAACATTTTTACACTACATGTCTTCAATTCTGATTCTGTGAAATGTTCAATTTTATGACATCATCAGTTTGTTAGTCGAATGCGGCATGTAGCCTCTTTGCACAGATGGGCCCGGCGGCGGGCCTATTCAGTCATTGCTGAAAAGACTCAACTACATTTAATCATATCAATTGAGAGCCTTAAGTTACTGATTTGGCCAATACAAATGTGATGACAGGGAGATTATAACATAGTTTGAAATAGAATCCATTTGGTTCCAGCATGTATAGCATTAGCATAGAATGTTGCGTTCCTCCAGTACCAACCGTTTAACCTTGCCCTCTACTCACACAAGGCCGTCCCTGTCCAAACGTTTTTTTTGTCATTGTCCCTCAAGAGCAGGGTCATCCCTCTCAACCTTCAAGAAGCTAGTGAGAGAGTTTCCCAACATACAGTAACATAAGTAACTCACCTCTAATCATGGCTACAAAGCTTCAATACATTTCATAGGTCCTCCACTATTTTTTCTGCTCTCTATCTGTTCTAAATGACTTGTTTACTGCTGTAGGTCCTCTCTGTACTGACCCGACACTCTGTACTTGCTTGAATGTCCTCCTTGTAAGTTGATTTGGTCAAAAGCATCTGCTAAATGCAACGTAATGTAATGTACCAGTAATATAATGTAATGCAATGCAATGTAATATAATGTAGTGTAATGTGATGTGACCTGCTTTGGATCAGGGTGGAGAATGATGTTGAGATGCTGGGAGGACATTGATAATACATTTGGTGATAATATGGAGATACTGTAACTACACTGTGTGGCATTCGGAAAAAAAAAATATTTCAAAAGACATTTGAATTTTTCTTGGCAAAAAGTGGAATTGTAATTGCATAAAACATTGCATAAAACCATGAACTAATACTGTAATTGCATTCTGACAGATGGATTGTAGGGGTGGGTAAACTGCATTCACTTGCATCTACCCTCTACCACAAACTCTCCATGGTGATGCAGAGACATGCATGTTGCTTTACACATCTTTCACCAATCTGTACCTCATGCTATGTAAGTTTCAAAGACGTGTCAGAATATGTATGCATATGCTGTGTGTTACACACACCTGTGCGAGCAAGTGGACCTTGCGGCCATTTGAAATGCTGAGGTCCCCGAAAATAGCCTTGTGACAGCAGCAGGCGTTGACACAGCATGAAAACGATGAAAATCCGCTATTAGTTATTCAAAGCAATGTACCGCCTCCCCCTTCACAATACCACCCCTGGTGTTCAAAAGAAGGTAAAGCTGTACATTCTGGGAAGCCGACGGGAGCGTTGTTGACAGTTGTTGCGACCCCAGGAAGAAAGGGGGCCCTCGGTACGTCTACATTGTCTCTATTGAGAGGCCGGGGGGGACCTTTCAGATGACTTTGTCCCGGGCCCAGCCAAAGTTGTCAGTGGCCCTGTGTGCATTACATACATCAGCTTTCCCATTCTAATAGCTTAGCTAACGCCACCTTCTCCTTTGGAGTGGTCCTGCTGCCTTTGTAAACAGTAGAGAGGGAGTCTGCAGCATAAGGATTTCAACACACAAGATTTCAACTTTTTCATCATCATGCTGATTCACGTCCTCCTCGTTGTGAGTCCTCGCATGAGTCTCCGGGATATATAAATATACATACACCCACACACAAACACACACACACACACACACACACACACACACACACACACACACACACACACACACACACACACACACACACACACACACACACACACACACACACACACACACACACACACACACACACACACACACACACACACACACACACACACACACACACACACACACACACACACACACACACACACATTCGTACAGCCACTGTGCACACACACAAACACACACACACGCACACAAACGTGTCACGCACACACAAACACACACACACACACACACACACACACACACACACACACACACACACACACACACACACACACACACACACACACACACACACACACACACACACACACACAGAGACACACACAGACACACACACACACACACTCCGAAGGGCGAAGGGTAGGGCATAGAGGTGTGGCTCTGTCCAGGGATAGTGGCATCCCGGGGGCCAGCTGCTGAAGCAAGGGGTGGGAAGACCTGCTGAGCCCCCCTGCTGAGCAAGATGAACCTCAAAGGTGATCAGGCACTCGACTCATCTCTGCAATAGTGTGCACTGTATGTGCACATACACACACTTGTAGTATAGTCTCTCTCTCTCTCTCTCTCTCTCTCTCTCTCTCTCTCTCTCTCTCTCTCTCTCTCTCTCTCTCTCTCTCTCTCTCTCTCTCTCTCTCTTTCTCTCTCATGAAAAGCCTATGGGGTGGAAAGCCACTCCTTTCAGTAAATCCCAGCGTGGTTCTACAGATATAACATTTCAAAGAGACTACTCATGCATACAGTACAAGTTTGGCATGCTGGTTACATACACAGTTGCAAGTCCTTTCACAGAGGCATGCCAAATTTTTTTTAGACGAGGCCTTGGCCATGACTGACAAATGACTAAGGCACTATACTCATACGCCAGGGACTTGGGTTCGATTCTGGTCCAAAGTCATGTCCCGACCCCCCAAATCTCTCTCTCTAATTCCCATTCCCTGTCTTCTCTCTTCAATCATTTCAAATAATATAGGCACAAAGGCAGATTTTGAAGGCCCTATTAATAACTGGTCAGAACCCCCCTCATAATTAAGTAATAGTAATAATCTAATTAATAATAAATATATGTGTTGTAATGTAAATATAATGATGTTTTTAGTCACTCATTTAAGAGACCCCAATTTTGGGGGTAAAGTGGTTGGTGCCCCAAGCGCTGGTTGGTGCCCTAACCCCTCTGCGTACTCTGCTTATGTCTAGCAGCGGCCCTGCACAAAGGCCTGAAAAAAGGAGACACAACTTATTCAGTGTAAGTTTTTCATGCAAATTCCGTCCAAATCGGGTGGTATTACTGTGAGATTAGGAGATCATTAGAAATGCTTGGGTTCCTGTCAAGCTCAAGGCACCTGTTAATTGCCAGCACACTGAAGCTACGGTACAAGCACAGAGGAAATGTCTTTTCCAATTCATTTGGGATGTTGCCACAAATGCCAGGCAGGCAGAGACATATTTATTTATTTTGTGTACATAATGAATGTGACATTTACCCCGGATCACTCTTTCCATTCCTCCACATTACTCAAATTCTCCACATAAATTTTTTTGTGGCACAAACGAAATCAAGTCATTCATTTTCATCTGGTTATGATGATATATGTGTGTTCATCAAGGATTTGTCCGCTTGCAAACTTCACTTGATCAAATTGCAAACTAGCCAGCAACCATCAGCTCCAGCAGTGTAGCATTTTACCATCTGTCCACATCATTTTTTTTGCTGTCACTGAAGATCAATTGAAACATAATGTTTCACTTGGGGTTGTTTACCATTCTTGTGGCCCCGTAGGCTCCTAGAGGTGCGGCTCCCCAGGGCCCCCTCCACTGTTGTGGTGTCTTTATGTTGTTTTGTTGTTTTGTTTGCTTTATGTTGTCTTTAAATATGCTGATCTGCTGATTTTTTTTTTTAACTTACCGGTATGCAGGGCCGGTGCCACGGGGGAGCATTGGAGGGCATTGCCCCCCAAGCCAAGCTGCTGTGCCCCCTCCCCTATTCACCTAAACATGCTGATATGGTCATTAATATGCAACAAATGAGTATTTTTTTCTGAATACAGTAAATATAAACTATAAGAGAAAATTCCACCTTTGCTTAACCACCATAGCCCTAATTAACAAATAAATGAATAGGCTACACTATTTAGACATTGTCAGTAGACCTAAATGTGAAATAATATGTGAACAGTGATCCTTTGAGATAATGGGATTGTCCCATATTGTCCCAGCTGAAACGGGCACACAATTTGGTTAAAATGCAGGAAATTGCATTTAAGAAATACAACATTTTCAGGGGGAGGACCCCCATACCCCCCCGCCAAGGTGCCCCCCCATACTCCATCAAATGCCTGTGCAACGACTTGGTTCTTCAGCCGGGTCTGCCGGTATATCTCCATATATGACCCCGATAATGTGAAGGCATGAGACTTTTTTCCCTCTCCTCTCCGTAGTTGTTATTGTGCTATCTTAATGCAGCCTGTCTACCTGCCTGGTCCATGTCTACCCTCCCCCTCCCTTCCCTTGTTTTGATATGAAATGTGGGTTGAAGGTGTTCTTATACTCATGAACGGCCATCCGGGTACTTTGCTCTGAAATTTGCATTACGCCCCTTTATGGGTGAAAACAAACCGAATGTCTCATTGACTTACATGCTAAATCGGCTAGTCTAAATGAACACAGTCCATGCGTCAGCCCCGGCTGTTTGGCTATATTATTTGAACAACCGGCGACACAACACGTTTTCGGCATGTTGTGCGTGAACAACTCTAGTCTACAGGTCCGTATCTTTCGTTCATTAAACCCCAACATCACCAATTGACTTCCATGGGTTGTTTTCCCCCACAAATGGGCGTTACGCACATGGAAAACGTCACGCCGTTCATGAGTATAGGCGGAGCTCTGTGACGACTGCACCCTGTGTGATGAGAGTGAATTTTCCTTTGTGGACAATAAAGGCTATACTATGACATTGTTGGCAATACAGGGAAAGAATTCATATAAACTATGTGGTTTGCCACATATTCTGTAATCTGTAGTATATATTTACAAATAACTTTCCCAACACGGTGCAGGGTAGAGATGGTACCATCTGCACCTTATGTTTGCTGATATCCTTTTGGTTTTTTTTTTTTAGTTACTGTACACTTCCTGTGCCAATCAATCCTGTGTCATCATACAGCACCATTCTTTAGTTTCCCCGAGCCTTGGAAATGACTCAGGCTGTGTGTAGGCTATGTCCCCAATGTGGTGTCCTTTTCTTTGGAACACAAACAGTCTGTATTGAAACCCTCACAATGCTCTCACCTTGCTCCATCTTTGTGAGGTTTTAGTTGTTGCTTTATGCTCTCAGTACAACCCGGAGCAGAGCAAGAGCAACCTTTTACAAGGATATAGGAAAGAACAACTTAACATGTAGACATGACAAAAGCGAGAAGAGAAAGATGGCATGCCATTCATGTTGTATTCTCAATACAGGAGTATCTCATGACAAAAAAAGAGACAAAATGTTAACTCTCAGCAACAATTCTCTTTCTTCGTCACTTTAAAAAAAATCAATTGTAACCAATGTGTTCCAAAGAATTTAGATGTAGTTGACATTGGCACAGTGAAGTTGGTAAACAAAAAAAATATCCAGGGTAGACAGCATATGTAAGACATATTAGAAAAACGAAATACAATTCAATGAGGCACAAAACAAACACAAAACCCCCTCTGTCCAAATCTACATTGTAATGTTAATGTTCTCCAATCCAACAATAACCACTTGATAACCACCATTATTCTCCCGACGTTGGTGAACCTCGTTATGCAAGATAATCAGGTGGAGGGAGGGAGCACGTCTTCAGCAGATTCTGTCAACACAATGCACTCCCACCACTATTTAGGCGATAAGTGGCTTAATGCCCGCATTGCTGGTGGGCGAGCTGTTATTAAATCAGGAACCGGGCGCCACACTAGTCTTTGTGTGGGGGTAATTAACCAGGAGGTGGAGGCAGCTGGAACTAGGCGTCTGGCATTTACATGTCAAATGGAGACTTGAGGCTGGCGTAGGACGGAGCCAAAATAGCTGAGGCGTCGTTACTGCAAGGCAGTGGTTTTCAAACTTTTTCTGTAGCGACACCCCTTTTGGACCTTTTCTCATCTCCCCAACCCCCCATATTCTTCGGAATTCTTTAAATTCATTAACATTGTCAGATTTCCCATCAATAGTTTGTATGCTAATATTGCTAGTTCACAGAAAAAGCAAATCTCTATTAACCATATTTTTCATTTATCCTTTATTTAGCCAGGATTGTCCCATTCAGACTACAGTCTCTTCTGTCTCTTTCTCATTTTATTCAAAGGCCCCTCTGTCCGCAAGTCCTCAGTAGTACTTCCGTGAACCCCTAGGGGTCCCGGCCCCCAGTTTGGGAACCACAGCTGTAAGGTAATAAGATGCCTGCCAGGCACCGGTCCAAAGGTTGGTGCCAATCTAGCGGCTAACGCTGCCATAATATGGGGTACATGGGGCTGCACTGGGACCAATAAAAGACCAAGGCCCCTCTAAATTCGAAGAAAATGCCCCCTCCCAAAAAAAAGAAAAAAAAAGCAAACAAACAAACAAACAAACCCAAAAGCAAAAACAAAAAACCAACCAACCAAACAAACAAGCACATAAAAACAATAGCATTGGACCCTGAGGCCAGTTGGACTTCTGGGAAATGCCCTGTTTGCCAGATTACCACTCCACGCCTGTGGGGTATGGTGTGGTGCCACCTGCAGATGTAAGCTTGCTTGCCCATGGCAGTCAGTGTGTGTGTGTGTGTGTGTGTGTGTGTGTGTGTGTGTGTGTGTGTGTGTGTGTGTGTGTGTGTGTGTGTGTGTGTGTGTGTGTGTGTGTGTGTGTGTGTGTGTGTGTGTGTGTGTGTGTGTGTGTGTGTGTGTGTGTGTGTGTGTGTGTGTGTGTGTGTGTGTGTGTGTGTGTGTGTGCTGGCGTGTGCACGTGTATGTGGGGGTTTGTGTGTGGGGGTGTGTGTGAGTGCATGCGTTTGCGGGTATGTGTATGTTTCAGAAGGGATCACCCAGTGCTGTGATGATGGCCGTGTGACACATTTTGGGTCAGTTCACCGTCACTGACCACAGATTGAACTCAGCAGAGGTTGACCGCTCGCTGAACTGAAACCACCACACAGGCGTACACTCAACTGAAACGTGACAGGTGAACTTCTAAGTGGTGGGAGTGGGTGTGTATGCCAGTGTGTGCAAGAGCCAAGCAATATTTATTTCCCTCAGTCTATTCCCTTAGCTATTTTCGTCTACTCTCACCCACCCTTGTCATGTGAAACACTGCAGGGGTACTGTAAGTTTATATATGCATCAGCAATGCAGCGCGGCTCTGATGGTGGCGAACCGTATTCTCAACTTTGACCTTCAGCCTACACTGTAAGCATTATGTTTATACTGTATATGGACTTAACTTCAAACAAAGTGATTCCCAGTGTTATGGGTGGTGTTGGAAAAAAAACCCGATACTGAACTTGAGGTACTCTTTGCCACAAAGAGTGCTGAAAGGTTATACGCAAAGATCCATTGCATCAGAAGCAAGAAAGTTTACCCACTGTGCAAAGCTGTGAACCAGTTTTCGAGAAAAGTCTGCTCGGGGACTTCGATACTTCAGTAAGTATGTTGAGGGCCGTAAATCTGGCTCACGGTAAGCCAGCCAGCCAGCGTTGATTTGTTCTCAAACCTCACCACCACCACCACCGCACTACGGAGTGGCATCATACCGCTCAGACAGAGGGGGTGAGAGGAGGGCCTTTCTGCCGTGATTTAGAGGGTGAAGTTTGCACTCGGTTTTATGACTGTGGGTGACCCAGTGCCAGAAACATTTACAGTAATCACAAATAGAGGACAGGCAGTGACAGCCGGCCCTTCGGGGTGTTTGAAATAATAAATATAGGCTAAGTCTGGGAGCTCCGCTGAGGAAAGAGGGACACCAAAAACACCTCCCTCTGTCTCTGTCTCTACCCCTGTCTAAATCGCTCGCTCTCTCTCTCGCTCTCTCTCTCTCTCTTCTCTCTCTCTCTTCTCTCTCACACACACAATCTCTCTCCCTCTCTCTCCCTCCATCTCTCTCTCTCTCTCTCTCTCTCTCTCTCTCTCTCTCTCTCTCTCTCTCACACACACACACACGCGCCCCAACGCGCGCTCTCTCTCTCTCTCTCTCTCTCTCTCTCTCTCTCTCTGTCTCTCTCACACACACACACACACACACACACACACACACACACACACAAACACACACACACACACACACACACACACACACACACACACACACACACACACACACACACACACACACACACACACACTTCATACCCACACATTATCGCATATTTGAAGAGACAGAATAGGCAAAAGAGAAAAGAAGAGAGGTTGTCATAGAAACAGCCACCAAAGTTTTTCGAGGCAAAGGTCTCAATTAGATGGCTTCATTCTCCGGCAAGACAGCCATCATAAACAAGGATGTAAAGACGCTCACACTTATACTGTATCGCTATTAAAAATGAACACCCACCATCTGGAAAACGGCAGGGACATATTAAACCTGTCTGCCGCAGTTGACACGTGGTAACACCTCCTTTCGATCTTTTGCTTCACAGGTTATGTGTAAAAACCCTGCAGTAAAAGACAGCTTTTAACAGACCTTTTTCCTGTACAGAGGAACCTTTTTCGGTTTAAATAGAAGGTATCCACTCAGTAGAGTTTTTGGATGTAAAATGTCTAATGTGCTTAGAGGTGTAAAAATTGCTCTTCATATTGTGTCTCACCAAAGTACTCAGAGTCCTACAGCTCGTCTGGGGACATGATGATCTCTGAGTAGGTATCTACGTGTGTTATAATTGGCAATTAATTAAGCTGTATCATCACACAGGATAGCGCAGAAGGAACAACATGTCATCCAGTACAGAATGGGAAGCAAGGGTTCATTGTGTCCCAGGTCTTGGTTTCAATTAGTTTTTTTTATTGCCTTAATATTGTGAGCACAGTGGAAAATATAATCAGTGTGATCACTGCGTTCACCACGCATACCGACAGCGGGTTTTATTTCCAATGAAACTGAAACTCAGTATTGCCTCTGTTGATAATTATCTGAAGAGTAGTTGGGAGCTTCCCAGTCATGCTTGCTATGCTGCCATGTCTCCCCCCCCCTGAGTCCCATCTCCTGCGGTGAGCGGAGCTAAACGCAATAACGTATAAAAACACGGCAAATAAGCAGGCCCTGCCCCGCCCCGCCCACATCTGGATTGTAACCACGGTTACACCAGCAGCACACACACTGCCTGTCGGTAAACAAAAACCAGCCCAAGGGGTATGGGGCACGCATGGGCGTCATAGCCCACTGGGTTCTGGGAAACATGCCAGCATTACAGTTCATTTCATTTCTTTTGGTTTACCAACAACGCAGGACGCATTTCTAAGGTCTGCCACCAAATATTGCTGAGTCGTCTGGGGAAATTTCTGAAAAACTTTCTCATCTCTCTGGTAAAAGGAAGAGAAATAATATGTTTTGTTGGGTAGCATTTCAGTGTAATTACTTTTTTAAACGTATTCATACATTTTTCACCCAATACTTGAAGCTTATCCCATTATTTGATAAATGTGAAAAGATGATGAATAGACATGCAGAAAGTCAGCAGACCTGGACATAGAGTAACATAACAAAAACAGATGAATATGAAAATATAAATCCATCAAAAACTCTGACAGATGTCATGAGTACACATTTATAAATAATTCACTGCTGAAAAACACATAGGCCTACTGCCTACCTGTAACAAGTTTGTCTTCACTAATTGTCATGAATACATAAAGTATTAACATTTTCCTGAAGTCAACACACTTGTTTATTTGTTCTAAATGTTTGATTGACTGCCCTTACACTGTAACTCTCGCATACTGACTGTATTCAAAACATTTCAATCAGTTTTACCATTAGTGAATGAGGAGGCCTATGTGGGAGTTGTTTGTGTATCAATGATGGAGTGAGAGGGTGATAGGCTGATGATTTGAGGCCAAGTGGCTAAATCACACATCTCTCATGTGTCCAACAGTAATGAAGAGAGTGACTGAGTTCACGATAATACAATCTTCTACCCACACACACGTCCTTATTTAGCAACATGCTGATATGAGAGACATCAAAGTATTATATATGTGTTGCCCCAAAGCATATAATGCGGCGCCAAAGTTTTTGGGCTCAGTATAGCTTTTTCGCTAAGAATGTTTTTTACAAATCGACAGAAGGGTTTAGCTGTTTCGCTAAGAAATATTTTTTTACGCATAGACAGAAGGGATTCCATCTGTTATTAATATTTAAGTGTCAAAAGGAGATTTTTTTTAGAAAGTGCAAACTATTCCTGCGAGACACTTATGGGGCTGCTGCAGAAAGATTGAAACGAAACAACAAGACAAGACTTTACCTCGGAAAAAACCTAAGGCCATCCCCCGCAGAACTGACAGAAACGTGTGTATCTTGGGATTACACAAGAAAAAAAAGGAGAAAGAGACAAGACAAGTACTGTATGTATCCATTGGAGAAAAGAGACACACAGCTTGAATAGCTTCAAACTACCCACCTGTCAAGTGCCTGAGGAGATTGTACAAGTGAACCCATCAGCAAATTGCCACCATTTTGAAGGCAACAAGGGGTTCTGGTGGTTTGAGAAGGGGATTTCCCACATGTTTACTGGACATTTGTGTGATATTGTAACACATGTAAGGAATCCTCTTTAGCATAAGATTATATTTTCAATTTATTGGTCATAAAAAAACAGTTAACACTTTAGAATAACTACCTATTCACAGTTTTATAAACACTTTATAAATAATAAACTAATTATCCAGAAAATGTTTACAAATGTTTATAAATGGGCAAGAAATACTATGTTAACACAGCAGAAACAGCGCAGTCACATCGGAAGTCACAACGAAGTTTCTCCTCCAAAGACCAGAAGGCATGAAACCACATAAAACTCACACACTAGAAGTTGATTCCCACTCCACTGTGCAGTCATAGTTTGGTTATTAGTCATTTACAAACATTTGTAAATGCTTTCTTAAATGTTAATTATTTTTAAATGTTAATAAAGTGTTTATAAAACTGTGAGTAGGTACTTTTGACAAGGATAGGCTATTTTTATAAAGCCATCTACAGCAGTGTTATTCATTCTCATCACTTGGCTGTGACAGGCATTTAACCATTTTAATTAACTCTACTTTGAGGAGATATTGGTTCCATGTCCAGGAATTACTTTCACAGCATGCTATTGATGTGAATGCTACAGCTCATACAGTAACCATGTCTGCACCATTCATACACAGTAGAGAAAAATGCTAGATGTTAAATTGACTCTCTAAGTGCTTTTTTACTGTGTATATTTCAATGGCTGTAAAATATCGACAGAGCTTTTCAACACTCAGACAAACAAAATGTTCTTATGATTACAGGTCGACTGAGTAGGCATGCTTGTACCTATGATCTTAATCATCACACAGAACAAACTTTAAACACATTTAGGGGTTGTGTGTTCAGATAAGGGGGCACATGGTGTGTACACACCTTGTCAGTCAAAGACTTCTCAATTACCTCCACAGAGCTGCTTCCTAGCCCTGTCACCTTGCCCGCAGCACCCCCCTCTCCTTTCCTCTCCTTTCCTCTACTTTCCTCTCCTCCTGCCTACCACCCAGGAGGTGATAGTGGTTCCCAAACTGGGGTTTAGGACCCCTTGGGGTGTCTGCAGTGGTCTGAAGGGACTTTGGAAAAAAAAACAGGAAGTCCACAGCTAAGGTAATTCCATAAATATGTTAGTAACAGCATTCCCTTGTATGGTTACGTACACATTTACATATTTGCTTTGTTTTCTAATAGTAGTGGACAAACTATTATTTTTAAAAAATCAGGTCGCTAAAATATTCTTAGGTCCAGAGAAAGGGCGTCCCCGCAGAAACAGTTTGAGAAGCGCTGGGGTGGGGAACAGTGATCCTAATGTTCTCTCGCTGTACGAGAGCGCAGAGAGACACCACAGAGATCCAGAGATGGATACTGATAGGTTATTTCTTTCCTGTGAGTGGGCTGTGCCGCGCAGGCCTTCAGGTTAATGGCCTAAGCATGTTGCCTTCAAATCAAAGCAGACTCCCAGGGTAGCTGTCAAGGACACCACTGGGTGAGGACTGGAGGAGGAGGAGGAGGAGGAGGAGGAGGAGGAGGAAAGAGGAAAGAGGAAAGAGGAAAGAGGACAGAGGATAGCAAGCTGGCAAAGGAAACTAGAGAGGAAACTAGGGACGACCTGTCTTTCACACATGGTGTCTCTCTTGTTCTCTCTCTTTTTCCTCTTCTCTTTTTTTTCTCTCTCTCTCTCTCTCACCCACACACATTCATACACACATAACTGTAGACGAGCACACACACTCTCAATATATCAATCTGATACAGGTTTCCTTCCCTCTTCCCCTCACTCTCAAAAGCTCTCTCTCTCTTTCTCTCTCTCTCTCACCCTTCTTTATCTCTCTCTCTCTCTCTCTCTCTCACACACACACACGCACACGCACACCACACACACACACACACACACACACACACACACACACACACACACACACACACACACACACACACACACACACACACACACACACACACACACACACACACACACACACACACACTTTTCCTTTCTCTCTCTGACATGTTACATTTTCAGAAATAGCCTGTCATAGACTAGTGCCCAGCAAAAAATCAATGTGAAATTTTGGCTTGTTTCGTGCCTGCACCCCCCTCCTATTTCTCTTTTTCCCTCTCTGTTCCAGACTATGGTTTTGATTGGGACTGGCAGCTGCCTCACTTACCCATGGCTGATACTGCTACTTCTACTTTTTATGAAAGGGTTAATTCAACACTTACAGAGTCCAAGTTAACACTTACAGTGTTAGCTCCCTTACTGTTGAAATAACACTGCAAACTATCAACAGTGTCTGCCGCCGCACACTGTGACACGTTCCAAGACTATCCTTTTGGTTCAGGCATCGACCTCAATCAGATCAGGTCGCTTCAAAGTATAGTATATTTTGGCAGTGTTAATTCAACTCTCGGAGACTCGAATTTGACACTCCCAGTGTTAGTCCTCCTAACCCTCTAAATGTTGAATTAGGACTACTGCTGTGATCTATTTCAGCCTCCTCATCTAGGTCCATTCAGGCAGCGCTTCAATCACATCAGACCACTGCACCGTAATTTTTGCAGTGTTAACCCAACACATGCGAGTGTAGAATGCGTCACAGTGAGCGTTGGTAGACACAATTGATTTTTTTTGCTGTGTTATTTCAACTCTAAGGAGGTCTACACTAAGGGATCTAACACTGTAAGTGTTAACTCAGACTCTCAAAGAGTTGAATTAACCCTGTCATAAAATTGCTATGTAGAAATTATTCCTGACTCTACAAGTGTCGAAATAACACTACAAAAAGCGAGTAATGATGCTACGTGCTGTGATGTTTGTTCCAGCCCCCCCACCCATCTCCTGGTCCATCCAGGCAGCGAGAGCCTCAATCAGATCTGGCCGGATCCCCCATTAATCAGCTGTGATTAGGACGGCCGCGATTTCAGCTGAATAATGGGGGCTTTTGCTCCAGTAACTCTCTCTCTCCAATGTCCTGCCATTAAATGCGCGGGGTTTAATGACCGTTAATGTCACCGCGGGTGTGGAGCGCCATAAAGACATTACTTCCATAATTTTGAGTGGTCCTTGAAGCAGACAGGTACCCTCTCTCACACTCACAGACACATACACAGACACAGACACAGACACAGACACACACACACACACACACACACACACACACACACACACAGACACACACACACACACACACACACACACACACACACACACACACACACACACACACACACACACACACACACACACACCCTCTCTCTGATCACCCAGTCTTTCTCTTTCTCTCTTTCGTTACCCTCCCTCTCTTAGTCTTTCTTCTTCTCTCTCTCTCTCTCTCTCTCTCTCTCTCTCTCTCTCTCTCTCTCTCTCTCTCTCTCTCTCTCTCTCTCTCTCTCTCTCTTTCTCTCTCTCTCTCTCTCTCTCTCTCTCTCCAGCACTATCTGTTCTTCTCCTCTCCCTCTCAATTTTCTTGTTCTTTATGGCTTGCTGACTTGGCTAAGGAGAGCAGAGGCCAATTATGCATGATGCTCCGGTTTAGACTTCATAATTTCTGCTTTTTTTACCCTGAGCAAAGGACTGGCACTCCTTAAAGGGACAAGGGCCCATTAATAGGCTTGGAGGTCAACACACACATGTGAGAAACACTAACAGTGTGCGTGTGTGCGTGTGCGTGTGTGAGCTCACGCATGTGTGTGTGTGTGCAAGTGTGCGTGCGTGCGTGTGTACTTGCATGCGTGTGTGTGTGTGCTTGTGCGTGTGTACGTATGCACATCCATTTGGGTATGTGCACATGTGCATTTGGAACTTGCGCATGAATAGGCATGCAAATCAATTAGATATCAGGGTTTTCATTGATGCATTGTCAAGCAAAACAGCATGGCTGTTTTTTATTCAAAATCAAACACTATATTTCAGAAGCAAACTGGGCACCAAAACACTGCATCTCCCCTGTTACAATAGCCATGTATATTTTTCACAACAATGCATCTCCCTCAGGCTGTGTGCGTGTTTACTTCATATGCCAAAAACAGGCTCATGCCTTTGTCAAAAAAAAACATGGAGCATCAGATGTTTGATGGTTTGTTTTTTTGGATCACATTTCTTTTTTGAGACAGAGTACCCAAAAGGCCTCCCTTTTGTGATGAGTGATACATTCTGATTTGGAACACAGGTTTTGGAACATTCCTCTGTTTTTCTGTGTGCTATGTGCAAAATAGCTTTTTGAGGACGTGTTTCTGTCTGTTATTTTACTGTAGGAGACAGTATGAATTCACAGGGCTGTAGCATGCACACCTAATAATGAGTCATCATGGTGGCTTACAGTCAAAATTATTTGGGCCATTTGCTATTTCACATAATTGCTATGGCCTGCTTTTCACACAGCTGAGCATGCTTTGGAGGAAAAGTCATGAAGTGTTACATCAAGACTTGAAGAGTAGGTGCAACTCTCTCCTATGGCCGTTTAATTTGACTCTAAGAACTGCAAAAAGATGAAATCTTAGCAAGCTTCAAGTAAATAGCATCTGGTCAATCTTAATGATATCACCTAATAGCCTAACTAGTACTTTTGAACAAGTACATTAGATAGACTTACTTAAACACATTTGCGCCAAGTCATTTTATCTTGGTCAGATTTTTTTTTTAACTTAGATAGCTGATAATGCTCTGCAATTGTGTGTTGCAAAGCAGCAAGTGAAAGTAACTACCAAGTGTATAACAAAAAACCTCTAATTATTATCTAAATCAAGCTGAATCTTTTGATCTGGCACCTTATGCTTTCCTGCCAATTAGCAGTTCTCCTCAACAGAACTGTGTGAGGAAGAACTTTATTTCAAATAGGCCTACAGTTTGTTTCTCCAAAAAATAAAAAAATAAAACTAGTAAAAAAGAGAAAAAAGACAGAAAAAGCCAAAGCAACCTGCGTCGAAAATGGAGATTCGTCTCCCAAATCACTGCCTGCATGCTGAGAAAGTGTGTCTGCTCAGGGAGGAATTGAAGCGTGGAGCTTGAAGCTTGGCAGCCCGAGCGAGATGCCCAGATGTCTCTTACTCAGATCCAGCTCAGCACAAGAAGAAGGAGAACACTGGAAGCAGCTCAGATCTCAGATTCAAGAGGACAGCACACACGCGCGCATGCACGCGCACACGCGCACACACACACACACACACGCACACGCACACGCACACACACACGCACACACACACACACACACACACACACACGCACACGCACACGCACACACACACGTTCATGTAGGCCTATCATATAATTAGCCATCTAGTGGAGGATATGATTACTTCTTTGAACTTAAATGATTAAACTTAGTTAGCTTAATTAACTTACTGCATATATCCACACTGTGTAGGCTGCAGGAGCACAGTCTTACTATATAGGCATACCCAGGGCTATAAATGATCTTTTTTCATCACTAGCTAATTTGGCTAGTAAGTTAAATCTTACTAGCCACACATACACTCACCATCAGTCAAAGTGACTTGTAAGTTGGTCTTTTCAGCCAGCCAAACTGAATTTTCACCATTTGTCCGGTTGGCTGGTATTAATTTAGAACCCTGGGCATACCCACTTTCATTGATGAAGCCAGTATGTTACATCTATTGTTGCGGTCAGAGGACAATAGATTTACAGTGCAGCTTGTCAGTGTTGGAAATCCTGACAAATTGATCCAATTCTTCAGCGGCAGCAGACAAAGTAACCTCCTCCCTGTGTAATATTACTTGATACAGTGATTTCCATAAATCCTATTGTTCGTATGACATTGACCTAGTCTCAGTCCATAGACTGTATCATTAAAGGGCTACAGTCAAACACCAATGAGATCTTTCTGTAAAGCCATTGCTGTTTCATTTCAAAGCCACCTTTGGCTATCTTGACTATTACTGCAGCCTTCATTTCTTGCAATACAGAGGTTTTAACTTACTGGTGTGAACTTAATTGTCTACCACTGTAAGAAGTTTGAATTTCCGTTCATCTGGATTTCTTTATATCTGTGATTCATACCCAAATAAATCTTCATTTCTTCTGCATTCTTCACTATTATCTAAATGTGGTCTCCTTCCTCAGTGATATTTTTCCAAATTTGTCTTTATTCTCACTTTTGCTCCAGCTTGAGATGAGGCATTCCGTTCAATTGTTCCATCACAATCCTCCTTAGAGAGGGGAAGAACACTCCTTTCATATCCAATTATTTTCTTCCGAACGACGCATTGCACAACGTCTTTGAAGAAGAAGAATACTTTCTCAAGTTAGTAATTGGCAGTACTTGTGTACACTAGACCGTCTCATTTCACAAAGGCTTATTTGCCCTTTGCAGTTGGAAAACGTAGCCTATATAAAACTATTATTTTCAGTTAAAGACGAAGCAATGGGATCATTTGGTTTTCTAAAAATGTGACTGTCTGACAGTGCCGCCTCATAGCTTTAAGTAGGTGCCTGTGGAAATGATGCATTGGGACTGTGAACAATCTGTACCACACCTCTTTTATATTGCCCATTACGTGAAAGGATGATGACAGTCATATCATTGATAGGCCTCTATACATCAATCTGCAATTATATTATATACAGGATACTGCAATCCACTATTATGGCAAAGGAGAGCTGCACCAGCACGCATCTCACAGCTTTAGTGACTCTCAATTCTGCTGCGGTATAGGCAAGCCATTGCTAGTCAGTGCCTGCCTGCATAAACTGAGCTCTGTGTGTGTGTGTGTGTGTGTGTGTGTGTGTGTGTGTGTGTGTGTGTGTGTGTGTGTGTGTGTGTGTGTGTGTGTGTGTGTGTGTGTGTGTGTGTGTGTGTGTGTGTGCGTGTGTGTATATGTGTGTGTTTGTGTGTGGGCATGCGTGCGTGTGTGTATGTGTGTGCCTGCGTGCGTGTTTGTGTGTGTGCATGCACACGCGTGTGTGTAGATGTGTGTGGGTGTGTGTGTGTATATACTGTAGAGGAGAGGAGAAGAAAGACGAGGGAAGAAAATAAAAGGGCGTAGAGGCCCAGCACAGTGGGGAGAGTGATTGATTGTATAGACGGGTGGGAGGGACGCTAGCCATGAGTGGTTTGGATCCTGCATTCACGCCAGAGATCAATGGGCTTCTCACCGCGATACAGCAACTCTCTGTGTTTTAGGGAATCTAAAGGTTGTACTGCGGGGATTTGTACATAGATTGCGGGATAATTAGCAGTTGGGTCGTAATATGCCAAACGCAGTAGGACTCATTGACTGAGTATCCAATGTTTTCAACAACAGGAACAGAATATGGTTGTAGATTTTTGTTGTAGGAGCTGTTGTAGGAGTACTTCGACTTCGATACATTGATACCTCCTAGTGCCCCCCCCCCTCCCCGTCCCCCTCTCCTTTCGTGCAAGAGGACTAGGAGTGAAGTTGTCATTGACAGGGGGAGGGGGGGAGAGGGGGAAGGGGGACTAGGAGTGAAGGTATCATTGAGAGGGGGAGAGAGGGAAAGGGGGAAGGGGGACTAGGAGGGAAGGTATCAATGCGTCCAAGTCAAAGTACTCCGAATGTGTAACTGCGCCTTTCATTACAATGCCATTTCTTTATAGGAAATCGCCACGTTTCATTTTGTGCAACAACTTTTGGATCGGTGAACTAGTTGTGCAGGGATGTTTAAATAGGGAACATGTGGAACAATTTGGTCACATCTAACTCAAGGCACCAAATGCGTCCGTCAGCAAAGCTGAGCCAAGCTAATGCTAACGAGTTTGGGCCGTATGCGTTGCTGACTGGGGGCGCGTTCGAAGACGAAGCAGGTCGGGAGGAGTTCATCTCAGGCCAGAGAAGAACACACTTTCTTATTGAAGCACAGTGGACTGGACTGTTCCTTTAAAGTGTGGAGAGTAACTCCCTATGTACTTTTATCTTGTGACCAGCCTCTGTTGCTAAATGAAAAAATGCTAAGATATCCCCAGACCAAAACTATCCCTAACTGTAAGCTGTCAGTAAAGTAACATGTCCGCTGTTTTACCGGTACTTACGCCTGTGGTTCTCAACCTTTTTTGAACAAACGTCCCCTTGACCTCATCTTAAGTCTCCCAATGCCCCCTTGACCTTATGATAAGCCGGCCAAGGCCCCCCTTATTATTGACAAATAAAATAGACTAATGCACCTCAATGATAACTAAGCTAGCCCCACCGCCCACTCAGCTGTATCCTTCTCAACGCCCCCCCTAGGGCTCCTAAATGCCCCCTGGGGGGCTGTAGCGCCCCCGTTGAGAAACACCAACTTGTCGCCCAACAACAGCAAAACAAACAAGGAAAATTGCAAACTTTTGGCCTAACCAGAACCTGTCACATGGCATTGTACAACACTATGTGCAAACGGGTTGAACACACACAGGAATACAGGTAGACTACAGTTAAAATCGTAAACACATTGTCATGATGCCGTGTTGGGTCATCATTCGCCAAACATGGAGTTAGGATTACTGACATTTCCAGCAAAAAGAACATGCTATGTAGGTTGAAGATAGTTGTAGGAGTTGAAGTGTTCTCTGGTACAGTGTATCAAAATCTAACAAGCAAACAAAACATTGATATTCAAGCCATGCCAATTGTATATTGTATATAGGCCAAGATGATATTGGTTAGAAATTTTCAAGATGAAAGTATCAAACAGTCAAATGGGAGATGGGAGTACATACCAAATAATAATACAGACCTGGTACCTAGTGTAAGAAATCCATAGTACTGTTGTAACTGACAAGAGTAACAACATCACAGCTAGCGCAGATAAAAAGACATAGACAAAGTTTAATCTCATTTTATCTCATCTTATCTTAGACTTGTGAGTCATGGACAGCATATGGGCAGCATATGCTAGCCTGACGGGGCATTCACACCAATGGCGCAGACGTCCACTTAACGTCCACTTCACGTGTCCGTTATCAGTCCAAAACGGTTAGAATACATGAAAACAAATCATGCCTTGCACACAGGAGCGCGGTGTAAGCGCGGCGCATGTCCGTCCCGACCGGACATGTCAGCGTTGCTCCTTGAAAATAGAACTCGAGTCTATTTTCCTGCGTGGACGTCCGCGTTCAATGAGCGGCTCCCATTGAAAATAAATGGCTGCTGCCTGCAGATAGAATGTGGACGTTGACTGTGCAGTGTGAAAGGCAGCCCGCGAACCTCTCGGACTTGCGATGCTCCCGGAGACGTTAAGTGAACGCGAACATCTTGGTGTGCATGTACCGTGAGCGTTGGACATACAGTCATTAGCAACATCATGCTGAGACTGACTTTTCCTATGATCTCTGGGTAATCTATGGCTAGGAAGCTATGTAGGCGCTAGAGTATATGAAATATATATCTTCATCATTCAGACTATACCAGGCAAATTGATAAACATTATGAAGATAGTACCACTGCCAGTTTTGTTTCTTGTCAACCATGAAATGTATTTGTTGTCCCTTACTGTTTCTTTACTGTAAGTGATGCATTCAAAGATGTTTATTTGTCAAAGGCTGGATAAATAGCTGCAGGAAACTGTGACATGCAATGACACTGCAGTTTGCTACATGTGAAGTAAATTGTAATATTGTCTAGAATACATGGACTCTCAGTGTTTATCAACACGATGTTATGAGGAGGGGCAAGACACTGGCAGCCAACCACGTGAGCTAATTGTTTGACTGACAGCGGTTTCCAACAATCAGAGGTTGAGTTGTGCGCAGCTAGGTTCGTGCAGTCAGGTTATAAACAAAATTTAGATCCCATGTATTCTATTCTCTCATGGAATTCCTAGTGCTCAAATTGAGCTCAAGAGATTTCTAGCTACTGGCGCCAGCTATCACCACAGTGTTGCCAAATTAGCTCATTTTTGCCGTCCCTGGTGACAAAAATTCTCATCTTCTCATCTCTTAAAAATGCGCCTTTCAGTGACAAAATCATTGTTTTTCAACATAATTGTGACTCTACTCTACCGCCGTCCCACAGTTAAGCAGGGTTGCAGGTTAGCTCTGATCTCCAACAAGTAACTTGCACTGCCCGTTTGTATTCTGAACGTAGGCAAGTGGGCATGTTTTCTACAGATCCGCCTGCTGTGCGTGACGCTGTGACGTCATACGTAATGTCATGACTTCATCTAGCGATTTGTAGCGACTTTTCAGCGAGCCAATAGCGTATTTCGGTGGTTTTTTTTTTTTTTTGCAACACTGGCTATCACAGCTTAGTAGAGAGTAAGGTTCCCTCTCAACCATACTCAACAGAGTAAAAAAAAATGCAGTGTTAATTCAATACTTCTCAGAATATATGATCCCAATCGATACAGTGTTCATTCAACTTTGAGTGTTGATTAAACAGCATATAGTATGGGTCTGCGGTGTGAATTCAAAACTAAATCTGAATGGGACCATATTGTCAGAATGGTGTTGAATTAATTCTTGTTTTACTGTGTAGAAAAGATTCACTAATGATTAAGCTATTTTTTTATACCTTTTGCTCATTTTATTTTACACCACATCTGTCTCACAGTCACTGTGAGGTTAAACGCTGGAGACTAGGTCTTGACTGGTCAGGAAGGCCTCAGTCTAACCCAATCAAGTAAGTCAACCGTGTTCGAGTGCAATGGCCAGCATCCATGGATAGATTAACAAAAATTACATCCGAGACATTTCATTTTTAGAGAACTGTGCTTCATGATTCTGAATGGCCTTTCTAAATTCAACCTTGAATATTTGTTTTCCTTTTTCCAGATAATAACGTTTGAATAGCCCGTTTTGACATTTTTTTTGCAAATGACTACAGGCATGAAAGCGTGTCACCTTTTTTGCTGCTTGCAATGCAGAGCCCAGGCTAATTGGACCGCTCCATGAGTTGGGTCCGACAGCAGCAACTAGGCTACGACTGCAGTGGTGGCGGCGGCAGCGGTGGTGGTGGTGGCTGGCGGCGGTGGTGGGTGACGACGACCATTCAGAGTCAGGTAGGCATGGCAGCCATTACAGAACTAATCACTCCTCTCGGAGAGGCTGCTGAAATGGAGATAACCCGCTCACTCCAAACCGGCACATCACATCGCACCGCACCATACTGCACATACCCACACAGTAACACACCGCCACACAGTAACACACCGCCACACAGACCACACAACACTGCACCGCAAGCTGCCACGGCTCACAGGCGTAGATAATTACTCTTTACCAAGACCAGCTTCAGCTCTGGCTCTGGCTTGCCCATTATAATTCCTCCTCTGAGCATCCGAAACCACAGGAAGATAACCGGGGAGAGTTAGAGAAGGTCCATTAGGGTTCTAAGGGATCGCTCGCTCACTCAGCACCTGTCAGAGTGTACTAGAGAGACGCTCTGGGGTGGTGAGGGGGGTGGGTGGGGTGGCTGTTGTGTAGTGTAGTGCCACACTGCTGTTTCATATTCATCTATTTCCCCTTATTTTCTTTCCTATCGAAAAGCACCAGTCATCTCTCTCTCTATCGCTCCTTGCCATCTCTTTTCTTTTTGTGATTCCTCGCTCCTCTCGCTCGCTTCTTCTCTGCTTCTGAGAAACGCACACACCACATGCACACGGGCAGACAAGCATGCATGCACACACACACCCACACGTACACACGCACACACACATATGCACTCACAACACACACACAGACACACACACACACACACACACACACACACACACACACACACACACACACACACACACACACACACACACACACACACACACACACACACACACACACACACACACACACTATCTACTTCCCATTATTTCTTTCATCCTCCCTTTTTTGACACCGGGCCAGACGTATATATTTGAAGTTGCTGGCAGATCATAAAGATGGGTGGTAAGAAAATGAATCTGTCTGAACACCGCCGAGCTTATAAGCTACTTTTGCTTAGAGTCCTGTGAAACTATGTATTTTGGACTATGAGACACTGTGAAGCACTGAAATGGCTGGACAGTTATTAAAAAATCTTGGGAAATTAATTAAAATGATCAGGATCTGCTTTAAGACTTCAGGGGAATGCTTTTAGTCTGACACCTGGTGCTTACAAAAAAGGGGGGGAAAAAAAAGGGGGGGGGGGGTAAAAAAGGGAAAAAATCCTCTCTCACAAAAACCTCCCACAAACGTCCCACTAAAAAAAAACTAATTATTTTCTCTTTCTGTGGGCTCCCTGCTCCAAAACATATTGCAGGCCGTCGGAGAGGTGGGGTAGCAGTTCATTACGGAGGAGGAAACAAAACAATCAGCCTAGTGTTTGCATCTCTGCCCTAACAATCTCCGAAATCAATTAGGTGTATACAGCACTGGGCGCCGCCGCCGCTTCCTGGGCGCAAGCTGCTCCGCGCAGATTGGTGGTCGATGAACAGTAGCTAAGTCTTTTCAGTTGTTTACAGTATAGCACTGGGTGCAGTGACTGTGCAGCTTATGGTGAGATGGGATGGGATGGGCCTCTGTTACAACCAAACAAACAAACTAGGCAATTGCCTAGGGCCCCCAGCTGAATGGTGGGTTGGGGTACTAACTGGTTACAGTATGTGCAGGGGAAGAAAGGAATCACCGGAGCATCTTCAGATGTGGAAAATAACTTGTTTTATTGAGCAAGCGCCAAGACTAACGTTTCGATGTTCACACGTCTTCTTCAGAGTCAATGTTACAGTATGTATTTGTATTGAAATGACAGCTATCACAACTTCATCAAATTCAGTCCCTGCTGTGGCCTAACGGTAGGGCACTGGGTTTACTACGCCGGCGACCCGGGTTTGATTCTGGCCCCGGTCATTTACCGATCCTTCCCCATCTCTCCCCCCGACACTCACTTCCTGTCATAATCTCCACTCTCCCATCAATAAAGGCACAAAAGCAGCTAAAATATCTTTAAAAAGAACTTTATCAAATTCAATGACTGAAAAGTGTAACAACACTGCTATCAAAATCTCTCTCGAGAGGGGTCCCTCCTCCCCAATAGTTAAAGAGAAAAAAAAATTGCCCCTCATGTCCCACTCTTTGTGCAGGGCCCCCAAATACCCTGGAATGACCCTGGATGGAAATGTGGGGAAGGGTATGAGGAGGGGGTATGCGGGAAAGGAGCAGATGGCAGTTGATGACAGAGCCATGATATTCACCCTGTGACTCAGCGTTTCATCCAACCCTGCACTGTTTGTGTTATGTACGCATGGTACGATAGGTCTGCTGCATGTTGGATGGTGCATATATTTCCATTTTAAAGTTGCTGCAAGAACAATCTTTGCCGTCTGCAGCACACTTCACACCAACTTACAACACAGTAGAACAAACTTTGAAAACAAAACAAGAAAAAACATGTTGACAATGTGGTGTGTGAATCTATTTCAAATTGTTTTTAAGCTGTTTTCAATTACCATTAACATATGTTACTTACAGAGTGAAAATGAAGTCAGTGTGGATCTAATTCTAAGCAACATAACATCTCGCTGTTTTCACTGTTTCCTAAATACGCTCAAGTATTGAAAGAATTTTTCGGTTGGTTGGAAGTCGGGCTGTAAGCAGGCCTCCCTTTTCATAGCGCACCAGTGGATCAAAGTTGCACTCTTTTGTAATGTCATTTAATTGCCCTTTTAAATATACGGGTGAACTCCACTTGCAGATGTTCTTGAGTATAGATTTCACAGAGTTAAATGCATTGTTTTACTGCGTAATTACAAAACCATAGAGATTCCCATCCGGAACAGTATAACAGCTCTAGTTGTGCATTTGTCTATTGTGTGTAGACTTGTTATGACTGTTGTTAGAGCCTCCTGCAATAGCTTCCAGGTCTAACAATTCCCATTAGTGTAGATTACGTTGCATAACAACACCTTCCAATAACGGAAATAGATGTACTATTGTAATCCTATTTCCACAATTGATGCAATGGCTGGAACACTGTTGGAACCTATTGCATTTTAAAATTAGTTTTTTTTGTGGTCTTTTCAGACTTTATTATGGACAGGACAGTATGAGAGGTGGACAGGAAGCGAATTGGGAGAGAGACGGGGAGGCGACAGCAAAGAACCTGGGCCTGGAATCGAACCTGGGTCAGCCGCATGGCAGGCGAGTGCCCTACCGGATTGCCACGGCAGGGCCTGCATTTTTAAATTAACATTGGTTTTCAGAACATATTCAGTTAGACAGACGGCTTGAGGTATGGAGTTTTTGAAAAGGGGTGGGTTTTTTGAGCGATGCAGGGGATGGCATGGACTGATGGATCCAGTTGTGCTTTGGCATCTGCCTTGTTTACTGTAAGGTATCGCATCTCACGGCATAAACATCTGCTTGCTAAGAAGGAAAAAGATTGAGTTGCTGTGTGTAGCATGGTGCGCACTGTATGGAGAGATACCTGCATAGTTTCTTGAGACATATTCTGGAAGACAGGCAGTAAATCAGATTTGACAAACCGGTTGGGCTCCTCTCCTTATTTTTTTAAATTTGATATTTGAAAATGTCCAAGAAAACATTGTAATGTAAAACACCCACCAACTTTGGTGCATGGCTCAGAAGCCTCGAGGTTGAGGGTATAAAAGTAAGTTGCATCCTTTGTTGTAGGTCCTTGTTGTTGTTGCCATTAAATATTTAGGGAGACTTGCAGCATTCGTGATGCAGTGTAGCCTTTTGCACACCCAGGAGTCAACTCCCGAAGTTGTACGAAATAGTCTGCACAGTTGATTTCAGTGTTAAATTAAACTGTTCGAGTGCTGAATTAACATTATGAAGACATATATCCTCCAAAGCTGTGTTACATTCAACTATCATAGTGTTGATTCAACACCCATCTTATCAGAACAATATAGCATCAACACTGTCCTTTATTACCATGTAAATTGGTGATTCTTAACCTTTTTTGAATAAACGCCCCCCTTGACCTTCTGCGCCTCCCAACGCCCCTTGACTTCATCATAAGCCTGCAACGGCCGCCATTGAATTAAAAAAATAGAATAGAGACTAATGCCTCCCAATGGCAACTGAGCACCCAAAACCTCACCTGTATCCTTCTCAATGCCCCCCTAGGGGTCCCTAATGCCCCCATTGAGAAACACTAGTGTAGATCATTCAGTTTATACATCTGTGTTTGTCTGTCAGAACATACAGTATAATCACTTTCAAAATATTGCCAACATCATTGGAAAGTACTGTAATTTCATCAATTGAAAGAAAATTAAAGGATGAATTAACAACAGTTTTGTTCATATACTGCACACCACAATAAATAGTGTAGCCTACTTGAATGGGATATTAACAAAGGCTATTATACTGTACAAACCTCATCACTCTGGCTTAGATGGCATTGTGTATGGATCTTCATTAATATTTCATCAAAAGCTTCAGGTTGCTTTCAGTCTTGAGGAAAGCGCGCGCACGCACACACACACACACACACACACACACACACACACACACACACACACACACACACACACACTCACGCGCGCACACACACACACACAGTACACACACTCACAGGCACTCACACTCATGCACGCACACAAACACAAGTACACGCATGCACGCACATGCACATGCACACGCAGGGGCGTAGCACCAAATTTGGGGCCCTAGGAACAACTTCTTTCATGGGCCCCCCTACTCACAAAACCCCCCTCCCCCTCAACACCACCGCCCCCGCTAGCGCGCGCACGCTTACCACCTGACATTGTCAACCTCCTTGCCTTCCTCAGAAAACTCCTCTATGGTTTCCTCCCCTTCACTTGAATCATCCTCATCTTCAACCATATGATAGCCTATCACAGAACAGACATAGGCCTAATGTCCTTATTTTTTCACATCACCAGTTGTGAAAAGTGGGCTATCATATTCATAGAGATGACTTTTAATCACTTCATCACTATGGTGTGAGGGGGAGGAGAGAGACTGGTAAATCTCTCTTCACAATGCATTTAGCCTAATATTTCTTGCACTAAGGAGACATGAGACATTGATATAGAACTGAACTTTCTTCAATGTGCATCCCTGAACAGAAACAAACGCGCTCGCGCACACATTCATTCACTTGCACTGGCCCGCTGCACGCACCCGCACGTCATTGTCCGTTAGTTGTTTTTTGGGAGAGCAAGGAATAGAGAATCAGCTGTGATTTAGGCTACTGGCAGAAGCTTACTATGGAATGTCGCTTAAAAATAGGATAGAACAAAAAGTAGGCCTATCGCTGTTTGGATTTGATGTCGTTATTCTCAACCTTTTTAAAGTCAGGGCACCCCGAACCTAGTCACATTTAGAAATCATTATTTATTAGGCTACTGCATATAGTTTCAGATTTTAAATTGGCCCAGTAACTATTTCACAGTAGAGTACCTTAAATGGGTAATTGTCATGAGCACTCAATGCAGATAGGCTACCTGCTCAGGACGGAGGTAGGTAGGCTACTCTGCCTATCTTTTGTCGTGCGCTTTGCGCAGATTAGAATGGCGTCAGCAGCATTCAAAACACAGACTGGTGCCCAGTCAAAATCTCGTCATTAATTTACCACACTTCAGCTACAACGGACGTTGTCAGATGGCCAGGGAAAGTAACCAGAGCTTCCATATTGAGAGTGTTGAGACCGCAAAATAAAAGCAGAATGACGGTTCAGGACTGACAGCTCGCACCGCCACCTTGACATTGGCAACTGATGAACGTGACGTCGATTAATATCGTTACGAGGATCTGCAAATTTGATGCACCCGATTGAGAAACTGCTTTTCCTCAACACTAGGATATTAGGCTAGCTAAAATAGGCTCACCTTCTCTCAAGTTCGCACAATTTGTATCTGCTGTGACAGGGGGCATCTTCACGTTTGTGACATTTTCTTGATTCATTTTACAAATTAGCCTACCTTTGCTATCATTTGGATATTTGAACCAACATCGACCGACCCTATGTTGGTCTTGTGACTTGTTATGAATAGCCTATATGGGTTCAATAGCCTATCACAATTATAGCCAAAAAATGAGATTATTTTTTTTATTTGACTTCGGTCTATCACAGTAGGCCACACGGAATGGGAATGAGATAACCAGTTAGCCTACTTTAGGCTGTAATTTTGACATTTGGGCTCACCTTTCTTGCAAGAAATCAGCAGCAGTTGCTTCATCTGGTTTCCCCTGTCCCTCTTGCCTTTCTATTCTTTTTGTGAAAGCCTGTGGTGTTTTAGACATCTTTCATTGCTAACCGGCTGCTGCGTTTAATGCTTAATAATGAAGTGTGAGTGTTGATTACGCATATTGTGCAATCAAAAGTCCGCGAGAGGGCGGACTAAACCAATGCGTACTGATTATGGGGGTGTTTGATATATATTAGTATTTGCAGGCTAGGATATCCAATTTAACAGATGTATTTCCAGAGAACATTGGAATTACATAAATTACCAACATGTATTTACATTATTGTAAAAATAATGTTTAAAAAGCAAAACAAGAAGAATATTTTCCATAGGGCCCCCCCGGTGGGCCCCCCAGGTGGGCTGGGCCCTAAGAATGAGTCGGGGTTTTCCCCCCCTGTTCCACGCCGCTGCGCACACGTACACACACACGCACTTGCATGCACACGGACACACACACAAACCAAAACCAAAATGTAACCAAACAGCAAGAAACCTTGATGGATGCTGAAACCCCATATGAAAAATTAAATAAATAAAATGTGTTTAAGATCAATTGCCTTTCACAATTTAAGTCAGAATCTAAATTAGAACCGGATTGATTAGCCATAATAACAAATGATTCCATGCCTATATGGCACAGTTTGTATCACTATTCATACTTCAGTGAAAAGGGACGGGGTTCATGCCTAGATTCAGAGCCGCTTTGACCAGGCCCGAGACAAAGTCATCTGAAAGGGCCCCCAACCAATACATACAATGTAATGAGGACCCACTTCTGGGCCCCCTCTCTCCCTGGGCCCGGGCCAGCTGACCCCTTTGCCGCCCCCTCTGTCAGTTTCTCTGCCTAGATTGCTGTATAGAACTGCTCCTTTGATGAGGTTCTAGCCCTCCAGTCGCGCATTATCGTGACATCACATGGAAAAGTATGAACATCATATCGCACTCCGACTCCTGTGTTGGGTAGGAGTGTGTGCCCATGAGGTCTGTTATCCTCTGCAAAGAGCTAGCCTGGGGTGCATTTCTGGAAGACCATAGTTGCTAACTGCGTTAGCCATTTTGTTGTTCGCAATGCAATTTCCCATTGGCAACTACGCAACTTGCTAACAGGCTAGCAACTATGCTTTCGAGAAACGCACCCCTGCATTGTTGTTGTTGTCTCTGCCTTCACTGATTGTACATGTCTTCGCATAGGCATTATTGAACCCCCTGGCGGATGCCTTGCCTATTTTTTTTTATCTGCATCCTTCTCCTGAATAACTGCCATGCTGAATGCCAAGCGAAGCCTCGAGTCTGCCATTCTCCTCGGTAGTGTTAGCAGTGCAGTGGATAGTTGCATCATGGGGTTCGTTATCACATACTTGGGGTTTTATGGCATTTTTGATGAGGTTAAGTGGGAAGAGTAGTTGCATCATTTTCAGGTCATGGCACCGTCGAGTCGTGCAAAATGAGTGCAACACAATAAAAATTTACCACACCATTCGTGCAAACATCACAACATATCAGTTTTAAGATGGATCATAAGATTAATTAGGCCTACAATATCATTAGGGTGTTTATAATATAATTGGATAATATTTGCTGTACCTCGTAAGTAACAGCATTACGTGGTGTTATTACATAATCAACAAAAAAACGATTCTAATAAGTGTGCTGTATGGTAAGGCAACATGTGTGGTGTGTTTATTAAGCGCATGTATCCAAGGGTGGGCTGACACCTCCTCTGTTTCCCTCCAATAAATGTCAGACGGATGCCAGATTCCCTCCGAATACCTCAGACGACCTGACACCGGCTTCGTTCCGTTTCTCCTCCTCTTTCCCTTTCCCTGGGCTAAGGTAATTACTTTCCCCTCATGTCCCGATGCTGCTTTCTTGCCATTCTGAGGGGGCTTGACTCCTTTGTATCCGCACGTAGCCTTGGGATTGTGCTTTGGCATCCGTGACAGCTTTATTTGCTAATATCAAATGTTCTCTCTTTATATCCAGGACAAACACACAGCATGAACACACACACTCACACACACAATCACACACGCACGGACGCGCACGCGCGCGCACACACACACACACCACATACACACACACACACAATATCACATGCACGGACGCACACACGCAAACACACACATGGGCGGGCACGCGTGCGCACACACACACACACACACACACACAAAGACACGATCACACACGCACGGACGCATACACACAAACACACATGCGCGTGCACACACACACACACACACACACACACACGTGCGCACACACACAAACACACACACACACACACACACACACACACACAATCGCACATGCACGGACGCACACACGCAAACACACACATAGGCGGGCACGCGTGCGCACACACACACACACACACACACACACACAAAGACACAATCACACACGCACGGACGCATACACACACACACACATGTGCGCGCGCGCGCACACACACACACACACACACACACACACACACACACACACACACACACACATACCACATCATCATTCAAAAAAATGTGTGGATGCACACAGATTCCCATGAGAAATACAAGCACATAACACACACACGCACACACACACGCACACACACAAAACACACACACAAATATGATTGAAAAGGCGATGTGTTGTAAAGGACATCAAAGCCGAGTCACATACCATCTTTTTTCCATTCTCCAAAAGATTCCTCTGTGTGACTTGTGAAGCCTTGTTGTTAAAATGCGTGTGTGTTTTTTCCCCTCTCTCCTCTGCCTCTCTTGTAGACTCATCCTTTGAAGGCATCATGCAATATCACAGAGACACATCTCCGAGATTGCCTCCTGAAGAGAGCATTTCCAGAGTACGTATTTCGCAATGCACAAAAATGGGCCTTCATCGTATTGTGATCTACTGAGTGGATTATTGCTCTAATCTTTCATCAGAATGGGCAAATACTTCAACGGAGCATCAACGTAACACAGACCTCTCCCAAGTGCCAAGGGCATGCAAACAGGGTGTCACCTGTGTCAGGGTTCCGTTCTAAAGTTCTTAGTTCTTTTTCAGGGACGGTAATGACACTTTGTTGTGACTTCTTCTTCATACTGTAGGTGACGTTTTGTTTTCTTCTTTGGTAACTCTTTGTTACTGTAACTGGTAATTCTTTGGTCATCATTTTGTTTGCTTGTTTACTTGTTTGTTTATTTTTTCATCTTATCTCTCATCAGGAAGGCAGAGAAGGCAGAAAGCAATCAACGTGCAGACATACAGACAACAGGTAAATTGATATAGCTGTGTTAGGTGATTTACTCATTTAAAAGAAATAAAATGTAAAAATAAATTAAAAATTGATTACAAATGTATCTACTGGTAGCCAGGGTGAGGAAATGCTTCATAGATGATCCACTGGGATTAATATGTACACAGTTGTAACACAAAAGGACAGATGGTCAGAGTACCAATTAATGTCAAAGTGAACAATCAGTGTGTCCCAAATCTTAATTTTCCATGAAATGCATAGGAGAACTACAAGTATGTTTCACTCTATTACACCATAAAGCATTGTGCATGCATAGTCTTGGTGAAAACAATTTTGTGCATTCTGGACCATTCTGGACCATTCTGCATTATTGGAATACCAGCTACACAACACTCTGAAACCACTAAAATGCTGTGTTTTTGGAGGTTAGTTAGTGCACATATTTCATATGCGTCCTTGTTTTATTTCACTGGTGAATATCAGACCTAGTAAATTTCGTGGAACCCTTTTAGCATTGAAATCTAATACTCACATCAGTGTCACTATTGGTTTGAGTGCATAACTGAACAGAATGGCTCGTTGTGCATATCACATCTCCCTTTTTCCAGCAGCCACCTCAAGGCCAAACTTTTGTACGTTGGCAGGCGAATTACAACAGCAGACAGACAGACAGACAGACAGACAGGCAGGAGAGAAGCCGAACAGGGCAGGCATGCAGACTAGGCTTTGATTGCTAGTTAGGTGGGGCGCCACGCCGCAACATTGGCTGAAGAATATGGAGCCGATGGATGCCGCCAATTAAATCCTCTGTGCTAATCATTATGCTGGCACTTACACATCGCTCGTTTGAACAGTGTCTCAAACTGCGAATCCATCTGAGTTTGTGCTGGGTTGTTGTGCTTTTGTGTGTCCGTGTGTGTGTGTGTCCGTGTGTGTCCGTGTGTCTCCGTGTGTGTGTGTGTGTGTGTGTGTGTGTGTGTGTGTGTGTGTGTGTGTGTGTGTGTGTGTGTGTGTGTGTGTGTGTCTGTCTGTGTGTGTCTGTGTGTGTGTGTGTGTGGTTTTTAATCAAAATTGAATAAATTGATTTGATAGTACTTTGGCAAACTAAAGTATAGTGCTAATTTATCAGCATCTGGTAAAGCAGAGATTTTTCAAAGATTAATAATGCATAGGCAATGTGATGTGTGTTTTTTTTTCCAAAAATCATTATTCTTCATTTAAATTCAAAACTAATTTATTGTTGCAGTTCCAATATCTGAGGATTCACAGTGCATAATATCAAATCCATTTCGGTGTTCTTTGCTGTAAGCACTTCTTTGCCTCCTTATTCTATCATTTGTACTTCTCTTCGCATCTGTCTATTTAAATCAAATAAATGCACTTTTGAAAATCCATGTCAAGCAGCCAGCGCCCAAAAGAAAGAGGGAAAGAAAGAAACTCTGCGATGGATCCATTCTTTTCAGCCTGTTCTCTATTCATTCGTTTTTTTTCCCCGTCAGTAAAACCAGCCATCCAGCCATCCGTGGATCTATCCACCCCTCCATCCATCCAACCTCTATTCATCCATTTCATCCATCCATCCATTCACCCCTTGACCATTCTGGCGGTGCTGACTGTAAGAAGTTTGGACCTCGCGCAGTCAGAGGTGTGTTCAGGGCTCCCGCCCGCTCTCCCCTGGTGAGGGCCAAGTCTGGTTGGCTGGAGTGCAGGCGAGGTATTGATCCCCCCTTCGTTTGAGAGCAGCCGCGGGGCTTCAGCGTCATGAAGAGAAGAGAGAGAGAGATAGATAGATAAAGAGAGTTAGAGAGAGCGAGAGATAGAGAGAAAGAGAGCTAGAGAAAGAGGAGTGTGTGTGTGTGTGTGTGTGTGTGTGTGTGTGTGTGTGTGTGTGTGTGTGTGTGTGTGTGTGCTTGTGAAAAGAGATACAGGCAGAGAGTAGAGGGAGAGAGAGAGAAAGAGAGAGAGAGGGAGAGAGAAAGAGAGATGAGTTCCCTCCCTCTTTTTGCCTCTGTTATAATGAGTCCATTCCTCCACGGACACTTACACAAGCCAGCCATCCCGCATCTGAGGGATTAAATTGATCAATACTGCATAATCACACGCGCACACACACACACACACACACACACACACACACACACACACTCGGCCCACAGAAGATGGATCGAATGATGAGCGTTTATGGCGCGTTCATTTTTTAAACGCTTTCAGGTACAAATGGATAAATTATGAATTTGTCGAGAGCGCCATTGTATCTGTAGCTGCCACGTTTCGTGCGGTTACCGAAATTGGAGCGTGAAGGAGAAGGCCAAATCCATACACCGTCACTCGTTCACCCGTGCACCATCTGTTGGATAAGAAAAGAAAACACACACACCAAGTTGCAACCACACACACACACACACGCACACGCGCACACACACACACATGTACTTGCACAAACCCACACAAGGACACATACAAACAAACACACACACACACACACACACACACACACACACACACACACACACACACACACACACACACACACACACACACAGACACACCATCTCCGCAGAAGGCAGCTTGTCTTTAGGAGTAAGCCAAAGCTCCGATCTTTTTCCAAACACACGCTCAAACCCTTGGGCGCACACTCAAGGAGAGAGTAAGACTGTGGCTGTGGCACTACTAGCACTCACTGGCTGCCAAGCGTGCCGCTGATGGTTTCCAAATCGTTTTTCCAGTCGAGAGAAAGTTGTTTGTCGTCCACCACACGGCGATGCGGGCAGGCAGGAAGGCAAGCAGACTCTTTCTTTCTTTCAGAGAAAATGTCCTCTTCTTCTTCACTCAGTGGCTCCCCTGGTGCAATCCAATTAAACCGAACACACAATGGTAGTTGTTTATTATGGAACCGAGCTCTGTGGGGAGGAATTTGTGTTTGTTACTGATTTTGGAGGCCCAGTGTTTAAAGAAAGGCGTCGCTGTCCAATATCAAAATATGTGTTGCCCACTCAAAAACTTTGTCACTTTCCATGAATATTTACCACCAACATTAGGCAATCCGAGTATTTCTATTGGCTTCAAATGTTACATTTGAACGCAAGAAGGTCCGTTTTCCATTCATGCGCCGTCTTCAGCCAATTTTTTCTCTTTAAACTCACAATAACTTAATTACTGAGAGTAGCTATGGATATGACCCAGTTATTGCTCTGCCATAGCGAGTTCGAAGGAGGGAATGGAAATCTTACACACTGCCCCTTTAACCAAAGTATCGTTAGCGGCACACAGTTAGTTGTAATTGGTGATCATGAAGGTGATCATTATCTGAAGGGGTTGGAGGTGAGACTAATTACAACTATGCCATCAGGACAGTAATAAAAAATAGCCCCATCAGTAATTAGGTGTTAACCAGACGCTTCATAAGAGAGATAGATAGATAGAGAGAGAGAGAGAGAGAGAGAGAGAGAGAGAGAGAGAGAGAGAGAGAGAGAGAGAGAGAGAGAGAGGTAAAGAACACTAAAGCTGGTATTATTAGTTATTGGCCTATACACAGAGCAACTTATCTGTAATGAAGACGTCTACAGCACTATATTCCGCATTGTTGTATTTCTCAGCAGAATACAAATAAATACAGAATGGTATTTGTGTGTCTTTATGTAGGGGAGCATGAAGAGACGTGTGTTTGAGTATAATGTGGGTAGTATCTTAACATGCATGTGAGAGTATTAAGTAAGGGTTAACGTTCGGCGAGAAGGTCGCTACCGTGGAATAGCAGCACGACAGAGAGAATCTTTAGACCCCGACGCGGAGCGGAGGGGTCTTGTTCTCTCTGAAGTGCTGCTATTCCACAAAGCGACCGACTCGAAAGTTAACCCACTTATTATATAGATATACTTAAATGACTCACACATGGCGGGGACATTTCTTTAGGCCTAGTTAATGTTAAGAGTGTTGCTGCGAAAAAACAATACAGTGCCGTTGTGGAACACCGCTAGGCAACAGCTAGGTAGCCAGGACAACAGGTGTTGTCTATCAGAGCAGCTGATTAGAGTCTTGTTGAAAAGTCGCTTTAGCAGTGAAAAGTCTTGTTGCCTTTGACAGCGGTCTGTTATAGACCAACCCGTCCGTTATCGAAAAATAACAGACGTGCGAACGTTGGGGAGCCCCGTTGAAATGAATGGAGCATTCGACCGATGACGTCACAACCATATAATAATGAGTATTATCACCCGGTGAGCAGACGGAACGTCTTCCGATTGACTGAGCAGGTCTCGTTTGTTCCCCGGTAGCAGGACACCTATGATGTAATGCGTGCGTGCGGGCGTCCAAGTTGCTTCTTTTCTAACTTTCTGGCGAAGTGCCGTACTAATTCTATCGCATCTGGTTGTCTAGTCAAGACCGCGTCGTTATTTCTATCGCATCTGGTTGTCTAGTCAAGACCCCGTTACTAATTCTATGGCATCTGGTTGTCAAGTCAAAAACCCAGTCGTCAATTCTATCGCATTTGGTTGTCAAGTCACCCCAACGTTCTGCGCCCGTCCTTACATGCCTCCGACAGCGGCGTGTCTCACTAGATTAGGAAGTGGTGCCCATAGCAACGTACCAAGCGCAGTGGTTAATCTACTTGCTCACGAAGCCTTAGATCAACATATTAATAAATGAATACTTAAATGCTGGTAACCGGGTGATAAGCGGAATAGTGGCCTTCGAGGTGTCCCGATATCCAGGGAAAATGGACTTGGCGAAGCGAACAGCCCTTCGGCTGTGCCGTCGGGCTGTTAGAACCCTCCGCCTCGTCCATTATTTCCCTTGATATCGGGACACCTCGTCGGCCGCTATTCCATGCGCAGTGTAGTGTCCTACAGGTTTGTGTTTGTGACCATTATCTGCATCTTGATTGTGTGCATTTGTCATATTTGTACAATTTAATTAGGCCTAATTGTGTTCAGTGATATTGTTCTGAGTGAAACACTATAGCTCGTCTCACTGTGCACTGTACATTCCCTAGCTGGATTAGCAATCTAAGTCGACTTGACTCAAACTGACTCGACAACATCAACATCTCCAACCGATAAAAAAAATAACACTCGACCGCCTCCCTGAAATGAAATTCATGCCATTTGGCATGTCAGCTCCCACACTTGCAGCTCTTGCAGCTTGTTGTTGTTGTTGCGCATAGACGGGCAGGCCGACGGAACTAGCGAGCGATCGAGTGCGGTGTGCGAGCGTGAGCGTGAGCTAGAGACCAGCTAGCCTTGAGGTTTTAATGAGAGAACAGAGAGGTGCGATGCATATGTATGGCACACTGTTTAGATCCGCCATAATGATGGGCTTTGACGCGTGCTGCTCCATCATGAGGGCCTGAGGGAACCCTGAGCATGTGAAAACAGGGCCGCTGACAGCTGTGACTGGACCCGGGGGACAAAATCATCTGAAAGGGCCCCCCTCCCTCTTAATGCATGAAATGTAATGGGGACCTAATTCTGGTCCCCTCTCTCTTCCATGGGGCCCGGGACAGCTGATCTATTTGTCAGCCCTTCTGTTAGTGAGTGTGTGTGTGTGTGTGTAAGGGTACTATACAACCTCCTGTTGTAACATCACCTCCACCATGCAAGCGTAAATCCGGCGACTCACAGCTTGTTAAGTGAGAAATGAAGCCTAGGCAGTCATTATAAACAGCTCTCTCTCTCTCTCTCTCTCTCTCTCTCTCTCTCTCTCTCTCTCTCTCTCTCTCTCTCTCTGCCTATCCTTCTGTTTATCTCTAGCATTTTTTCCACCATGGTGAAACAATTGATTGATGTGCTCACAAATCCGGCAAAAAATATATTCTCCGACTTGATTTTTTTATCACCTCACCTAATTCACGAGAGATATATTACCTGTGCGCACGCACGGTTCAATGAATGATAGCTGCGCCAGGCAAGGCAACGGCTCTGACGAACGGACGGAGACGCGTCTCGATAGAACACAGCCTCGGAGGTTATCTTTTTTGAGCTTGCTCTGTCAACCCATCATATTTTGTCCGTAATATAATTTCATAGCTCGCGCCATCCATCATGCGTTCGCAAAGTCGTGTCGACAGGCAGCAGACCGAAAGAAAAACAAGGGATGCCGACAGAAAAAACGTCTGTCAAGACAGGCTTTACATGTTGTCTACCTCGCAGAATACAAAAACGGGCCTTACAACAACAACAAAAAAAACAACTTTGACTGCTTTGAGAGTTTCGAGAGTCTCCGCACGGCATACGGAGTAAGACACAGTCGTGAATTTAAACATCTCACGGATTGAACAGATCTGTTCACAGGGGGATTTGCTGTTGAACACTATTGAGAGCCACAGCAAACCATGTGTGAGACGAGTCTTGGGCTGCATTGAAAAACACACAATTCAAGCATGAGCACCCTCGATTATGGCTGGCTCATCCTTTAATTAACAGGGAAATTAGCAATACAAACGAGCACATCAGCAAACCAATCACTCCTGTCATACCCAGGTCCATGGAGATCACTTCCCCAAAATTAAAACCTGTCCACTCCTATTTCTCTGGATTTCAGTGTCTGATTATAAAGATTTTTTCGGCTGATAATAATTATTACTTCTGAAAGAATAGGAAGTAATTAAGAGTGGTATCATCGCTGGTAATGTCCCCATTAGCTGAGTTTTCGAATACAACTGGGGATTATTAGACGCATTAATTACCGTGGGTCCACTACGGAGAAGGGTGTGGGTGAATGACCACACTCAGATTTCACGTGTCTTTTAATGTCACTGTGACAGTGAGGCAGCCTTACTCAGTACAGGAAGATTTGCACAGTTCTGCCAGTGGAACACTTTACCATTTTGATCAACATAAACTTTACCACCATACTACCAAATTACTTTGACATTCCACTCTACAGAGTCATTAGTAATAAATTAGGACAAGGTCATTGCAACTCTGTTAACGACTTATAACAGGGGCTATGTCTTAACACATTAATGCATTCATTTGTCAGTGTCTGTGTCTGTGTGTCTGTGTGTGTGTCTATGTATCTGTTTGCCTGTGAGTCTTTCTAGCTGTCATTGTGTGTTTCTTTCTCTCTGTTTCTGTGTTTTCTTTTTGTCATTGTATTTGTCATCGTTTGTGAGAGAAGTGTGAATGTGCATGCTATTACATTTCACAACAGATTGCTGGTTTATGGGCAAGCCTGCCACACCAAGTAACAGAAGCGTGCATGCACACCCACACCCATACACACACACACACACACACACACATACACACACATGTACTCACGCACGCGTGCACACTTGATACCCTATACAGACA
>NC_085863.1:51818759-51826259 GCF_034702125.1 Engraulis encrasicolus
GTGTTCAAATTTTTTGGAGGGATTATAAAATGAAAAAGTCTTCTTTTCAGTCGCTGCAACAATGGTGGGATTTTGGAAAGGCCCAGATAAAGCAATTATGTCAACAATATACTTCACATGTCACAGGCGACATAGCTCGGCGAATGAAATTATTAGAAGGTGAAATAATGGAACTCCAAAAAATAGCTGAAACGAATGGCCATCATTCACATTTGGAAAGTTTGAAAACAAAAAAGACTCTTTTAAATGACCTGCTGGGCGTCAAGGCGCAAGGAGCTCTGGTCCGGTCTCGATTTCAGAGTGCAGAGTTAATGGATGCACCATCTAAATTTTTTTTCAATCTGGAAAAGAAAAATGGTCAGAGAAGGCTTATACATGGTCTTCTGTCTAAAAATGGAAATCTCCTAACCAGTCATGGTGATGTTCGAAAGAGAGCGGTCGAGTTTTATGAGGAACTTTATAGGAGTGAAATATCCTATGGCGAGGCTCCGGACAGTCCTTTTTTCACAAGTCTACCCAAAGTCTCTAGGCAGGCAAATCAGGACCTTGGTAGGGTGATAACCCTGGATGAATTGGACAAAGCCCTCCAGAGCATGGAATGTGGCAAAGCACCGGGTATCGATGGTTTGCCGGTTGCTTTTTATAAGTCCTTTTGGCCAGAGATGGGCGCAGACCTACTGGCTGTGTTGCGGGACAGCTTGGCTGAAGGCCGGCTGCCGCTCACTTGTCGTCGAGCAGTCCTGACTTTGCTGCCTAAGAAGGGGGATTTGAAGGACATGGCATCCTGGAGGCCTGTATCCATCCTCTGTGTGGATTACCGGCTGCTCTCAAAAGTTCTTGCAAACAGGCTTTGTGAAGTGTTGGGAGATATAATCGAACCGGACCAGACCTATTGTGTACCAGGCAGGCTTATCTACGATAATATTAGTTTTATCAGAGATATTTTAGAAATTGGAAAACTTCTCAATTTGAATTTTGGCCTAGTGTCAGTGGATCAAACTAAAGCCTTTGATAGGATTGAATTTAACTATTTATGGGGTGTATTGAAAGCTTTTGGTTTTAATGATGATTTCATTAACTACATTAGAGCTTTGTACAGTGACTGTGAAAGTATATTGAAAATAAATGGTGACTTGTGTGCTCCTTTTAAGGTGTTAAGGGGAATTAGGCAAGGGTGCCCCCTATCTGGCATGTTGTACACTTTGGCCATTGAGCCTCTGTTAATTCAGTTAAGAGCCAAAATGCAGGGGGTGTCTCTCCCTGATAGCGCTTTCTCTTTCAAACTTTCTGCCTATGCCGACGATGTAGCCATTCTGGTTAGTAGCCAAAGGGATGTTGACATCATGGTTAATGTATTCAATGATTTCAACAGATTATCTTCTTCCAAAGTTAACTGGGGGAAAAGTGTAGCTTTTTTAGTGGGCAAATGGCCCTCTGGTACGCCGTGCCTCCCAGGGGGTCTAGTGTGGTCCAGGGGTGGTTTCAAATACTTGGGGGTCTTCCTTGGGGATGAAAGTTTTATACAGAAAAACTTTGAGGGGACTATTGACAAGATTAAGGGCCGGCTAAATCGTTGGAATTATCTGGTGAAGAAATTGTCCTATAGGGGGCGTGTTCTAATAATAAATAATCTGGTGGCCTCATCCCTTTGGCATAGGCTTGCATGTATAGACCCCCCTGCCCTTTTTTTGTCCAAAGTACAATCCATTTTGGTTGATTTTTTTTGGGATGGGCTACATTGGGTTAAGCAAGGTGTCCTTTTTTTGCCCAAGGATGAAGGTGGACAGGGGTTGATCCATCTACAAAGTAGGACTGCAGCTTTCCGGCTTCAGTTCATACAGAGACTTTTGGATGGCGCTGTAGACTCCTGCTGGAAAGAGGTGGCCTGTGCCATCCTGAGGACTTTTGGGGGCCTGGGTTTGGACAAGACCCTTTTTTGGATGAACTCTACTCTGATGGATTTAAGAAAGCTCCCTGTTTTTTACCGGAACTCTTTCAAGGTGTGGAACATTATGAGAGTCAACAGATCTGTGAATGAAAAATCTCTCTTCTGGCTATTGCAAGAGCCATTGGTTTATGGTTCACTCCTGGACCTCACACAAGAGAGGCTTATTCCTTCTGAAGTCTTGCTTAAAGCTGGGCTTATTACTTTGGGGGATCTTCTGAAGTTGACAGGGCCACTGTTTGGGAATGCTGAAGTAGTGGCTCAGCACCTAGGTCTGAGATCCATTCGCATAGTTACAAGTTTCCTTCTAAAGTTACGTTCTTTTTTTTCTGAAGGTAGTTTTTTGTTGCTGGATCAATACAAAAAAGATATTCTTTTCCCTAATGAATGTGATCTAATGCCATGTTTCCATGTCTCCTCAGGAGGATCAAATGTTTTCCCTGATGCTGGGGGTGGGAGTGATGAGGATGATGATGATGATGACGATGATGTCATGTTTCTGGGGTCTAATCTAGCCTCCGGAAAAATGCTTTATCGCTTATGTGTGAAAGGTTTGAATAAAAAGTGTCTAGAAGCCAGAGTGGACACACCTTGGCGTGCTGTTCTACAAGTAGAACAGCAAGTCAAACCACACTGGAGAGCACTGTACAAGTCACCATTAACCAAAAGGGCTGGGGATTTACAATGGAGAATACTACATGGTGCCATTGCTGTCAATTCTTTTATCTCTGTCATAAATTCTGATGTTGGCCATGATTGCCCTTTTTGTTCACAAAGAGAGACTGTTTTTCACGCATTTATGCACTGCCAACGTCTGGAGTCTTTGTTTTTGTGCTTGAGAAGATTGTTTGGCTCTTTTAATGAGCCTTTTTCAATGGAAGTTTTTATTTTTGGGTTCAAATACACAAGGAAACAGAAATACAAGTGTCAACTGCTGAATTTCCTTATTGGACAAGCAAAAATGGCAGTTTATGTAAGCAGGAGGAATAGGATAGAACATGACTCTGGTTTTGACCTCGATCTGGTTTTTTCAACTTTGGTGAGATCTAGGATACTGATTGATTTTCGTTTTTACAAGGAAATGTCAGATCTTGACACCTTCAAGGACATATGGTGTCAAAATAATGCTTTGTGCATCATTGTGGATGATGTGGTGCAATTCACCCTGTAGTTTTTGTTGTTTTTGTTTTGTACTATTTATTTATTTATTTTTATTTTTTTTCATGAAATACTTGACCCACATTTAATCTAATGTCAGAATGACATTTCTGTATGTCTTTTAAATATTTTCTGTAAATAAATGCGATTTCGAAAAGTCAAAGTCTCTCTCTCTCTCTTTCTCTCTCTCTCTTGTTTACTTGACACTCTGTATTCTATTTCTTTTCTTGTGTACACATGTATGTATGTAGGCAAAGTAAATAAAGAACATAAAAATGAATAGGAAAACAACCATGTCTCCCGTGTTGATACTTTACTATACATGTGAAATGCAAGCATGTTTTTTAATTCTATTTCTGCATGATTCAGAGCGGGATCTATGTTTTTTCATCACTTTCACTGACCAAATGAAATCAAAGCCAATCCCACCAATCTTTATGCATACTGGCGGGCAGTGAGACTTGACACAAGCCACGGATGATACCGGAGACAAACACAAGAAAAAACAAACCTGCAACAGATCTCTCATAGGAGAATATAGATGTGACTAATGGTTAAAAGAAACAATAAGTAAGACTAGTTCACCCAAATACACAGATTGAGAAAATGAAAATACAATTAGCAAGGTTGCATGGTTACACTAAAAGAAAAAGTATCTAGTGTAGATCAAAGAAATGTTGTACATAAATATTTGATAGACTAAAACCTTGGTATAAATATTGTCTTTTAAGGGGACACTGTAGAAGCGTGATATTATTCAGGCAGTGCACGATCCACAAATAACTGATCGTACCATGCTGATTTTGCATAGCCTAGTTACAGTTATATCATGAGAAATGGTAGAAATTGTAAGCTTACAAACAATTAAACGAATGTAGAGTCAATGGATTTCTTCAACATTTGCATTGCATCGTGTCTGCTCAAGTACACAAGATGTTTGTGTGGGACTGAACTGTTAATCCAAGAATAAAATCATATTGATAATGGTGAGTTACGTACTGTGTAGATGATAAAAACATAAACAAAGTTTGTTTTTTAAAGGGTATAAAATTAATTCTGGTATTGTTTTGCCATATATATAATTAAATAAATATCCTTCCATATTTTGTTTAAAGTCCATAAGACCTGCTACCTGTGGTTTGTTTACATATTCTCCCTATCTTTTGCCACACATGTTTAGTGACCTTTTCTGAGAAGGGCACCACATACATAGGAATGGCATGAAATCACCACGAAAGGTTACACAAAACACTGGCAAAAGAGGAAGGAAATAAATTTCTTCTTTTCGTCATGCACGCTCCTCTCCTTTCCCCGTCAGTGGGCGCAAACAATAGCTGACAGAGCCTGACAACACAACTGACGGAGGTCACTGGAAACTCAACGGGTGAAGGCAAAGGCGTCCACTGAAGAGACATGAAATGAGGGACTAATAGTGTTTGGCAGCCAACTTCATGGCCACTGTGAGTTCAGCTGTCTGCTCACCGATAGACAGAGCCTCTGCGTCAGACCACCCTGAAACAAACAAGCAAGCAAGCAAGCGGAGAGGAGAGGAGAGGAGAGGAGAGGAGAGGAGAGGAGAGGAGAGGAGAGATGGTAGAGGAGATTAGAGGCGAGGAGGGGAGAGGAGAGGAGGAGAGGAGAGGAGAGAGGGTACAGGAGAGGAGAGGAGAGGCGAGGAGGGGAGAGGAGAGGAGAGGAGAGGAGAGGAGAGAGGGGAGAGGAGATGAGAGGCGAGGAGGGGAGAGGAGAGGAGAGGTGAGGAGAGGAGATGAGAGGAGAGGAGAGGAGAGAGGGTAGAGGAGATGAGAAGCGAGGAGGGGAGAGGAGAGGAGAGGAGAGGAGAGGAGAGGAGAGGTGAGGAGAGGAGAGAGGGTAGAGGAGAGGAGAGGAGAGGAGAGGAGAGGAGAGGAGAGAGGGTAGAGGAGAGGAGAGGAGAGGAGGGGAGAGGAGAGGAGCCGAGAGGAGGAGAGGAGAAGTGAGGAGAAGAGATGAGATATTAGGGGAGGAGAGCAGAGCAGAGCAGAGGAGATATTACGGGAGGTGAAGAGAGGAGAGGAGAGGAGAGGAGAGGAGAGGAGAGGAGAGGAGAGGAGAGGAGAGGAGAGGAGAGGAGAGGAGAGGAGAGGAGATATTAGGCGTCAGACATACCAAAGCCAAACGGAACGGACGCGAGACGAACGCGGTCTTTCTGCTTAGTTTCGGCCGGTGTGTTCTACTCTGCCTTTCGTACTGACAGCGTCGGCGTGCGCGTCCTGTTCAAAACCCTCCCCACAGCCAAAGATAGCGTGCTACTTTGCCATTCATTTGAATGAGACACTGTCGGTGTGAAAATACGCTCGAGTTCTATTTTCCAAATGCAGCGCGGCGCGGAGCCGGCTCCCGTGCCGCTGACGCCCGACTACCGCCGGTTGGTGTGTTAGGACAGATATGTTTCAATGTATTTTCACAGACGCCGGTAAAAATCGTGGCCGTTCCGCGACGCTTTACCGCCCTATTGTGTAAGACCCCTTAGGTGAGGAGAAGAGAGGAGAGGAGAGGCACAAGGAGGCCAAACAAGGAGACTGATAAGCCAAGACAAGAGACTCTCAAGGGCTACTGTCTGATACAGTCACTTGATCACTAAATACATTTAGTGCACTACACAGTGAAATCTGTGTTTAAGGCAGGTAGGGAGAATCACATAGAAGGCAAACAAACAGCAAGCACAATATATCAATATCACAACTATACAGTTGACTTAATGTACATTCCAAATTCACACACCAGCTTTGGAGGCTGCCAAGGAGGCCACCAATTCCTGGGGTTCACGTGAGAAAGTGCTCACACACACACGCACACACACACACACACACACACACACACACACACACACACACACACACACACACACACACACACACACACACACACACGGCAACACTTTTCACCTGAATGGTTACATACAAGACCATCAATCTGGCAAATCCATCCGATCGCTACATACCACTCTCTTTAATGCACTAAAAAACAAAGGGATGTTTGAGGCAGGAAAAGAGATGCGTATACAGTACCTGGGTCTGTCTTCAAAGTCTACTCATTCACTAGTGTTTGGTCTAGTACAGTGTTTCTCAACAGGGGAGCCGGGGCACCCTGGGGTGCCGCAGGTCTACCTCAGGGGTGCCGCGGAAACGTGGCTGATAAATAAATTATGTAATATAATACATATTTGTCTAAATTGATAAGTTAATGTTAGTCAGTGGAATCTTTCATCTGCCATTCACACACAATAAAGTAAACACAGGTCGCCCCAGTCAGCTGCAACTTCGAACGTAGGTCGTGTGACGTCTCCAAATGTGTTACTTTTCTAAGCTTGTGTGGCATCGGATGCGGTGCCATGTAACGGCTTGTTGGTTTGGGGTGCCTTGACATTTTTCATGAATTGAAAGGGTACCTCGCCTAAAAAAAGGTTGAGAAACACTGGTCTAGTAGACTAGAGTAAATAAGAAGGTATTGGGACAAAACCAGAGCCTCTGAGGCAAGTCGAGGCTAACACAGGTCATCAAGGAGGGGCTCTGCCATCTCCTGTTGTTCACAATGTTGGGTACCAGCCAAGTCTTATTAGCTTTTTCCTGTCAAGTTGTGCTTTTGGAGGATCTTGCTTTGGGGGCTGCCCCCTTGCATGGATGAGGTATAAATGCAATTTTGTTGTGTGCAGTGTGTAGTGAGCACTTGTGTGCTGTAGAGTGCTGTGTCACAATGACAATGATAGTTGGAGTTTCCTAGGTGGGCTTTCGCTTTCGGCTTTTGCTTGCTGTTAGACATACCCTCTTATTCAGAGTCAGAGCTGAAGGTGTCACATGGCAAGATAAAGGTAGAGGTGCAATGTGTAATATTGTTAGTAGCTCCTTTCCAGAATTCCTGATGTCCATTCACAAATATTACCTTTTTAACAAACACTAACCACCACCATTAAATTATAAGTATTCATTATGACTGGGAAAATTGGATTTTACATAGGGGCCTACATGATAAGAGGGATCTTGTCCATGGTCCGCCATTTTGAATTTCCAGAAATGGGCATTTCTAGCTGCAAACTTACCGTCCTTTGGTCATACTGGTGAATACTGGTTTATTATTTATTCATGAAAAGATCAAATTTGGCAATAGGCAGCACAGATTCAATGAGCAGCATAGTTGCAACACTCTGGCCACAATCTTACACAATGCACCTTTAATTTCTAGCCATCTTCATATCTACATGAACTGCTGATTGCAGGTGCTGAGAAAATTGACAAGTTACGCTGCCTGTCAAATGGTAGAGCACAGGACTGAATTCCCTCGTCAAACAACACAGGATTGAATTCTCTTCCTGGGAAAAGAAAAAACGGCTTGTTTATGCTATTAGCTATTAGAACTTC
>NC_085863.1:51828759-51848759 GCF_034702125.1 Engraulis encrasicolus
GGTGGTCCTCCAGAGACAAGACAAGAGGAGGGGAAGGGATAGACACTGCGGCGGTGACTTTCCCCCAACGGAGGGGCTGAGTTGGGGAGGAACAACGGAGTTAGAGGGTGGGGGTTGGTTGGGGGTGTGTAAGTGGTTTGGAGATGGGGTTGGGAGTTGGGAGGTGTGAGGGGTGGAGGGCTGTTTATTTGGTGGTGGTGGTGGGGGGGGGGGGGGGGGGGGGGGGGTGGTTGGAGGCTGGATTGGGCGGGCCGGGGGGGTGTAAGTGGTTCGAAGATGGGGTTGGGAGGTGTGAGGGGTGAATGGCTATTTATTTTTTTTTGGTGGGGGGGGGGGTAAAGGAATTGGAGGGTGGAGTTGAGGGTGTGGACGGATGTGGAGTGGATGCGGTTGCTGGACAGGATGGAGAGTTGATGGAGGGTGTACTGTACGTTAGGGCTGCACAATTAATCAAAAATAATCGAAAATCGTGGTAAAATCGTGAAATCGAAGTCGTGATTTCAATCGTGATTTTAATCGTGGCAATAGTGACCTACCTTCGAGAGCGTCCTTGAAGCCAGAACATACTGACAGGCTGGTGTTTCTGGCCAGAAATCTGTCCACCTAAGTTTCATGCTATTGCCTTTACATACCGGGTAATTATTTTTAATTAATTTTGCTCATCCCGTATATAATTCATTCTTGGTTATATTTCATCTTGTTATAATTTTCAAAAAAGCCTGCAAAAAAATCAATAATCGTGATTAATAATCGTGATTACGATTTTGACCAAAATAATCATGATTATGATTTTTTTCCATAATCGTGCAGCCCTACTGTACGTAGAGAGGGTGGGTGGTGTGTGAGGTGGTTTTGTGGGTGTGTGTGGGTTTGGAGGATGGAGCTGGGGATGAGAGGGGTGGATGGGCAGAAAGTCGGTGGAGGGTGGAGACAGGGAGGAGGGAGGGTGGTAGATGTTGGGTGGGTGGGCTTGGTGTTCCGACGGGTGGAGGTTGGCTTTTATTAGCCGAGGTCGCTAGGAGGAAACAGCATGGCTAATTTAACATGGCACTGGCGCTGACACCATGATGAATGGAATGACCTATACCTGTGTGCACCCAGGGGGGCTGGAGTGGTGGATTGTGGGTGGGTGGGTGAGGATAGGAAACGGGAGGATGAAACACTGTGCACGAAACCAGAGAGAGAAAACGAAACGGGAGGGGAAAAGAAACCGAGGAGGGGTTAAGAGGCATCAAGGGACTGAAGCACAGAGGAAGGCAAGGGAAGGGAAGAGAAGAGAAGAGAAGAGAAGAGAAGAGAAGAGAAGAGAAGAGAAGAGAAGGCAAGGCAAGCACACGGTCAGTGGTGGAGGTATAAGGAGAATAGGGTGGGGTGGTGGTGGTGGCGGGGGGGTGGTTGGGACTACAGCCACTGCTGCTGCTGCTACAGTGGTGTGTTAACAATGGGGGTGCTGAGGAGAGGAGGGACCTAATGAGCTGTAAAAGACCAAAAATGCATTCAGTTCAGCGGGAGGATAGGACCATATCACACCACACCACACCACACCACACCACACCACACCACACCACACCACACCACACACCCAAGTGGGAAGCAGGCAGCACGGAAGTAGCCAGGGACTGCACGCACACATGCACACAAGTACGCACAGACGCATGCGTGCACACACACAGTTCAGTAGGAGGTACATAACACATCACACCCCATCCAAGGAGACAGAGCACACCAGCCAGGCAACCAGGCAGGCTGTAGCCACAGCACACAAGTTCACACTGCACACAACGAAATTGCATTTATGCCTCACCTGCAAGGGGGGCAGCCCCCAATGGCATCCCAAGAGAGCAGTACGGCGGGGCAGTACCATGGTCAGGGTATCTCGGTCATGGAGGAGAATGGGGTAGACAACAGATGAATTACTCCCCCCACCAACCTGGCGGGTTGAGAGAACCGCGTCGACTACCTTTTGGCCTATTGTCCGACGCCTTAACCGCTTACCCATGACCCATGACTCAGCAAAGATGTAAGACAGACTTTTTTGTTAGGAGTTCAGGTGCGCTTCTTCTGGGAAAATAGGAAAATATGGTAGTTAAAAGTACATTTCAACACGATAGGAAAACATGTAAAAAACTAATAATTAAGTGTTTTTTGTGGGAAGGAGGCTTGAGCTTCAGGGGCCCCCTTGGATCTTAAGCCCCTGGGCCTGGACCCATTTGGCCCATGCAGTAGTCTGTCCTTGAGTACACCTCAAACGTTTACAGTAGCTACTGCTACAGTGGACAGTCACCAGAAATCCAGCACTACTCCCATGTACACACAACATACCCTCAGACACTAACTAACACCAAACAAACAGCGGGAAAAAAAGAAATAAGTGACATTTCCTTTGCCCAGAGTCGACAGGCATACACAGTGAGTCAGCACAAAGCTTGGACACCAGTCGCACGATTGTTGTAAAAACAAAAATAGAGAAAGGAAAAAAAACAGGCCACGTACAGTGAAGTGTTTTGCCTACACAGTATACTCCACATCAACACTTTAGAAATATAAAGAAAATGCCCCAGCAAGCAGCCAACCACCACACCACACCACACCAAGCGCCAAGCCACACACACACACACATGCCTGGGGGGCATTTGTGGCCACCTGCCCCCTCCTCACCCTCCTCCTCATCCTCGCCGCCCCTCACCGAAGCCAGTACTGTATTGCCATGACAACCTGCCAGGAGGACATTTTTTGAACGAGAATGAATTCTGACATTTTGTTCTGTTGTGTGTTGGAGTCAAAAAAGGAATTTAGGTCAGGGGAACAAGACAAGTGTGCTCCTGCATGGCACAGCTGCTGTATACAATGCTCTCTCTCTCTCTCACACACACACACAACGCAGCAAATCACAACACAACACAGCAAAAAACAAAAGAAAACACAACACAACACAACACAACACAACACAACACAACACAACACAACACAACACAACACAACACAACACAACGCAACTCAGCACAACGCAGCGCAGCACAACACAACGCAGCACAACACAACACAACACAGGAAAATAAACAAAAGAAAACACAACACAACACATCAGAACACAACACAACGCAGCACAACACAACACAACACAGGAAAATAAACAAAAGAAAACACAACACAACACATCAGAACACAAAACAGCACAGCACAACACAAAACAACACAGCAAAAAACAAAAGAAAACACAACACAACACATCAGAACACAGCCCAGCCCAGCACAACACAACACAACACAACACAACACAACACAGCACAACACAACACAACACAACACAACACAACACAACACAACACAACACAACACAACACAACACAACACAACACAACACAGCAAAAAAAAAACAAAAAAAACAAAGCAAAACAGTACAAAACACAACACAACACAACACAACACAACACAACACAACACAACACAACACTACGCTGGAGGACACTAGAAGCCTTTGTTCTTCTCCTTCTTCTTCTCCTGCTCCACATGCCCAGGTTACAGTACTGTATAGGCGCCCAGGGAGGGAGAGTGGGAGTATAAACGCAGAGGGGAAGACAGACACAGAGAGAGAGTGGAAGAGAGAGGGAGAGAGAGAGATAAAAAGAGAGAGTGAGAGAGCTCTGATTCTGGCAGGAGGTGCTGGGAGGCCAATCATCTTTAGCCTTGCTTGAGAGAGAGAGAGAGAGAGAGAGAGAGAGAGAGAGAGAGAGAGAGAGAGAGAGAGAGAGAGAGAGAGAGAGAGAGAGAGAGGGAGAGAGAGAGAGAGAGAGAGAGAGAGAGAAAGGGGAAGACAAGAAAGTGTGATTGTGAGAGAAGAAAGAAAAGGGAGAGCCTCAGGTGAGTGTTGTGGGTTGGTGGTGAGGTGAGTAAGGATGGGGGTCGGGGTGGGGGTCTGTAATAGCCTCTCCCCATTTCCTCTCCTCTCCTCTTCTATCCTCTCCTCTTCTCCATCCTCTCATTCTAACCCTGGAGTGCTTCCTCCATGTGCAAACCCCTAAATATTTATTCACCAAAAAAAAAAATCGCACAGTGGTGGCGGCGACGTTGGAAGCAACAAAGCCAACATCTGGGGTCCACAGATTGGAGAGTGACACGAGAAATCAAGCACAACTGTTTAATTGCCTTCCAGGGGGAGAGAGAAGGAACGAAGGATGAACAAAGCTAAACGAACGAAGGAATGAAGCTAAAGCAGTTCCCTTCCCTCCCAGTTCCGTGGTCGGCCTGTCTCCAGGGAAACGGGGATGGGCTGGGCAATACTTCAGCTAGGCTCGTCATGATTGGAGATGATGGAGGCGGACAGGTGTCAATCATCCGCACGGCTGACTAACTAGGAAGCTTCTGCAGGCGCTGTATGTCTTTGCCGCATACCGTAGCTCTGCTTTTCTTTGCTTTGCCTGCTACAGTCACTTCACTTCTGCCTGTGGAGAAAAAAAAGAAATAAGAAACAGAAAACAGGAAACCATCCAAGCACAAAGGAGCAGACTGTTTTTATGATTTAATGATCACAATTACTGTGGGAAAACTACCCAAGGATCAGCTTGTCTGTATATCAGACCAAGGTTTTTATTTTATTTTTTATTATTTCTTTTTTTTTCTTTAGTCCCACGGGCTAGTTTGATTCAGTCATATGTTGTTTTTTAGTGTTTTTAAGTCGAGTTTGGTTTGTGTTTTTGGAAGCAAGCTGGAAAATCCTTTATGATTAAAAAAGAAAAAAAGGTAATCTGCGAAATGTATCAGCTGAAGAAGGCATATCAAATTAGTCAGCCGTAACTGTTTTTATTCTTTTTTTTTAGTGGAGGACGAGCGTTGTGTACAACTGTGGCCCATTTTGAGTTGTATTTAATATATTTTGAAAGAAAACTATCCCGAAGGGGCTAGTGGGGTAGAGTCTCAAAACAGCTTGCCTTCTGATTTCCTCTTTCGCTCCAGAAAATAGGTCCTCCTTGGAGAGGATTTTATTTTTATATTTTTTTCTTGAGGGAGCTTGAGTGACAGCATGGTACAGAGGAACTCAGATATGACAGGGTGGTTTATAGGTATGTCATACTGTGATGAGACACTCACTGTGAGGTGGAGAGAAATATATGTTTGGAGGATAAAATGCACAGACTCTTCATGTGGGTCATTGAAAGGGTAGAGTCATTGAGTAACAGGAAAATACATTGCACACTCGCACGTGCACACACACACACACTGACACGCATGTGAGTGGGTTTGCTTGTGTGCATGTGCAAGCATGCGTGAATGTCCGCTGTCCATGCATGTCTGTCAGCATGATTGTGTGTACAGTATGTTTGGGTGGGAGAAGCGTGTCGTGTTGTCACTGTCGTGCCATGTTTGCGTGGAACTGCATTTGTGGACGTGTCAGAAAATTGTGTCTCCGTGCCATCTGAGTCCCACCAGGACAAGAAGTCCAACCCCAGCCTCAGTCTCAGCCACAAACTCAGTAACAGCTGCCAGATGTGTCTGATCAAATCCCGCCCAAAAGGTGCTCAAAAACTGCCTGGAGCCGCTAAATTCCGCCCAATTTCAACAAATTGCATTGGTTTGTATGGACATTAAACTGCAGAAAAAAACGCCAAATGGACTTTTTTTCCCCGTTTTTATCCGCAGACGGCTATCCCAAGCAGCCCAACTGGGCAAGTGACAGCCCAATCTGGCAACACTGCAGCCACAGCGTCAGCCCCGGTCTCAGCCCCAGAAGCTCCCTGTGTGTTAGGCAACAGAAAGACCCCAGAGGAGCCCATGAGTGTTGAAGCTGTCATGTGACATTAGCACAGTTTATCACTGTTGCTTTGCAATAAAGGCACGTGACGAGGGCCACGGGCCTGGCCCAAAGGGGCCAGAGAGATCTGCAGATATTACATGCTCCCTCACACCATGCTTTCTCCCTGGAGAGCAGAGCAGAGCACAGCAAAGCACAGTGGGGCTCAGCAGACAGGACAGCAGAGGAGAGGAGAGCAAAGGAGAGCAGAGAACAGAACAGAACAGAACAGAACAGAGGATAGCTCGCAGACGGGAGCGGAGGAGAGAATTGGAAAGCAGAGCAGTGTAGAGGAGGAGAGGAGAGCAGTGCAGAAGGAGAAGAGAAAAGAACAGAAATGTAGAGAGGGCATAGGAGAATAGAAAAGATGTGAGAGGAGAGGAGAGGAGAGGAGAGGAGAGGAGAGGAGAGCAGAGGAGAGGAGAGGAGGAGGAGAGGAGATGAGAGGAGAGGATAGGAGAAGAAAGAAAAATGAAAAGAGAGCGTGGTAAAGGAAAGGATGAGAGAAGAGAAAGAGGAGAATAGAGGATTGATTGATTGATTGATTGTTTAATGACAACACATCAGCTTCCACTTTACAAGAGCTCTGCTCTTCCTGTGGGCAAACAAATCTAGGAATGGATTTCTTACATACTTTCTCTTTTCTCTTTTACAAATTGCACAAACACGACAGAAGACAAAAAACACAAGACATACACAAAACAAAACAAAAACAACCACAAAAGAGAAAATGAAAATCTGTCATTTATATAGGTTATACGTTGGTCCCATATTAATACAACCTGGGGGAGATAAACATATTAGTAGCAGATTAATAAAGTATATCCAAGAAGACAAATAATCATGTACTTTGTGTAAACAAATACAGTTTTAATTTTTTAAATGTTGTTTGTGTCACTGTTTTCATTAACCAAAAAAATAGGTAGAGAATTCCATGCAACCATTCCTCTATATGCAGTGTTCTTTGTCAAACACAGCGTTCTCTACGCAGGTCACACAAATATTTTCTCAACTGAGTGTCTTGTCGAGTATGTGTGTGTAACACAAACAAATTAAATAAAACAGCTGGGCACTTTTTCATAGCTATTGCATTTCTTACAAAACTGAGAAGAGTGTCTTTAACTGACAACCAATTCAAAGCATTTACTGTAACATTTCAGAGACTCTCAGGATATGGAGCAAATTCCACCAGGATTCTGAAACAGAACAGAAGGAGAGGGAAGAGCAGATCGGTGCAGGGGAGTACAGAAAAGACCAGAGCTAGAGAGGATAGATCAGAAGAGAACAGAGCAGAGCAGAAAAGAACAGATGAGAAGAAGGGGGAAGGGGGGAAGAATAGAGAAGTTAAGAGAAGACCAGGGAAGAGTAGGGCAAGACTAGGGAAGTGTCAGATGAGAAGAGAGGAGAGCAGAAAAGATAAGAGAAGAAAGAGCAGGCAGGAGGACAAGAGGATAGGAGAGAGAAATGACGAGAAGAGAGGAGAATGGGACAGAAGAGATTAGATTAGAGGAGAAGAGGAGGGTTCAGAGGAGGGTTCAGAGGAGAGAGGACAGAAGGAGAGGAGGAGACAGAGGGGGGAGAAAATGAGGAGAGGAGAAGAGAAAAGAGGATGGAGGAGAGGAGGGGAGAGAAGAAGAGAGGGAAGGAGTGGAGAATGCAATGGATAGAAGTGGGCAGGTGGTAGCATAGAGAAGAGAGGAAAGGAAAATGTAGAGGAGAGCATTAGTAGAGATGAAAGGAGAGGAGCGGAGAGGAGAGGAGAGGAGAGGAGAGGAGAGGAGATAGGAAAACATGGAGAGGAGAGGAGCGGAGAGGAGAGGAGAGGAGAGGAGAGGAGAGGAGAGGAGAGGAGATAGGAAAACATGGAGAGGAGAGGAGAGGAGCGGAGAGGAGAGAGGGAGAGGAGAGGAGAGGAGAGGAGAGGAGAGGAGAGGAGAGGAGAGGAGAGGGCAGAAAAGAAGGGGAGATGAGAGAGGCAACGAGGGGAGAAAGGGAGCGGAGAAATGGCTGCAGGATGGGACTTTGTTTCAGTTAATCTGATTAATGACCCATTCAAGGTCACATTCTTTCCCTCTATCTCTGCTCCCGCAGGACTGATACGGCCGATACCCAACACATAAGCGCTCCACTGTACGCCTATCAGCTGTGTGTAGTACTGTGTGTGTGTGTGTGTGTGTGTGTGTGTGTGTGTGTGTGTGTGTGTGTGTGTGTGTGTGTGTGTGTGTGTGTGTGCGCGCGCGCGCACGCGCATGTGTGCACGTGCGTGCATAAATGTGTTTATAACATATACTGTGTGTGTGAGTATATGTGTGTATGTGTGTATGTGTGCTTGCGTGACAGGGGGTTAGGGTCATTGGATAAGGAGATGATGGGAAAAGTGTGAGTGTGAGAGAGAGAGAGAGAGAGAGAGAGAGAGAGAGAGAGAGAGAGAGAGAGAGAGAGAGAGAGAGAGAGAGAGAATTGTGAGTATGTGTGACCAGTGACATTTATTTAAGGCTCATTATCACCAATCTAGCTGGCCATAAAATCCTCAAGCTGTGTGACAGCGCGGTTACAGATAGACACGCCGGCGGTGACAGCTATGTCACACACCACATGTTAAAGGACAGACACAGACATGTCCCTCAACTGTCCAAACTCTGGCCTCACATAGCACACGTGCATAAACAGGCATACACACACACAGACATACGCCCGCACGCATACACACAAATACACATGCAAAATACACATATACAGTGCCCTCCATAATTATTGGCACCCCTGGTTGAGATGTGTTTTTTAGCTTCCAATTATTTTATTTTTTTTCTAAATAATATGGGACCTTAATGGAAAAAAAGAGAAAAATCCAACCTTCAATACAAGTGCATTTATTCAGTGGGGAAAAAATCCCACATAAAGAAATAATTATTTGACATCAAATAATGTGTGTCACAATTATTAGCACCCCTTTTGTACAACCCCCTTTTGCCAACAAAACAGCATCTAATCTTCTCCTATAATGTTTCACAAGATGGGAAAAGACAGAAAGAGGGATCTTCAGCCATTCCTCTTTGCAGAATCTCTCTAAATCATCCAGAGACCTGGGTCCTCTCCTCTGTACTCTCCTCTTCAGCTCACCCCACAGGTTCTCAATGGGGTTGAGGTCAGGGGACTGAGATGGCCATGGGAGGAGCTTGATTTTGTGTCTGGTGAACCATTTCTGTGTAGATTTGGCCATATGTTTAGGGTCATTGTCTTGCTGAAAGACCCAGTGACGACCCAGCTTCAGCTTTCGGGCAGAGGGCAACAGATTTTGATTTAAAATGTCCCTGGTATTTCAAAGCATTCATGATGCCATGCACCCTAACAAGGTTCCCAGGGCCTTTGGAAGCGAAACAGCCCCACAGCATCACTGACCCACCCCCATACTTCACAGTGGGTATGAGGTGCTTTTCAGCATGCGCATCTTTCGTGGTACGCCAGACCCACTTAGAGTGTTTGTTGCCAAAAAGCTCAATCTTGGTCTCATCTGACCAAAGCACACGGTCCCAGTTGAAGCCCCAATACCGCTTGGCGAACTCCAGACGCTGGCGTTTATGATTGTGAGTGAGGAAAGGTTTTCTCCGTGCATGCCTCCCAAACAGCTTGTTGGCGTGTAGACAGCGCCTGATGGTTGATTTGGAGACTTTGTGACCCCAGGATGCTACCATTTGTTGTAATTCTGTAACAGTGAGCTTTGGAGATCTTTTGATTTCTCTTACCATCCTCCTCACTGTGCGTGGTGGCAAAATAAACTTGGGTCCTCGTCCAGGCTTGTTTACCACTGTTCCAGTTGTTTTGAACTTCTTAATTATTCCTCTCACAGTGGATATGGGCAGCTGCAGTTGAGTGGCAATCTTCTTGTAGCCTCTGCCTGACCTGTGAAGGTCGACGCACATCTGCCTCACTTGTATGCCTTTGTCTTTCCCATGTTTAAGAGTGGATAAGAGAAATGGCCTCGGTGTCACATCATATTTATACCCCAGGGAAACATGAAGTGATGAATTACTAATTAAATGTTCCTACATACTCTGGTAAACTTTGTAAACTACTGTAGAAATGACAGAAATGCTTCAATTATATTCATTTCCTGGGAATTGTTAAGGGTGCCAATAATTGTGGAACAGGTGATTTAATGAAAAATAATTATTTTTTAGTCAGGGATTTTTTTATTTTCTTACAATTCATTCGAGTTGAAGGCTACATTTTTCTACAATTTTCAGTGTGACAGTATTCTTCTGCAATAAACACTGAATTTATTTTAAGGCTTTTAACACATCTCAAACAGGGGTGCCAATAATTATGGAGGGCACTGTAAATAGACAGAGACAGAAACAGAGAGAGAGAGAGAGAGAGAGAGAGAGAGAGAGAGAGAGAGAGAGAGAGAGAGAGAGAGAGAGAGAGAGAGAGAGAGAGAGAGAGAGAGAGAGAGAGAGACAGACAGACAGACAGACAGACAGACAGACAGACAGACAGACAGACAGACAGACAGACAGACAGAGAAATATAGGGGGGATGGTTTACAGCTAATTACAGGCAGCTTATGCTTTTGTTTACTGTGATATTTGCAATCGATTTGAAAAGTGATAGCAAATAAAGCCTGTCAGGTTGCTGGCAACACAAAACTGCGGCACGTAATTGGTAATTTGCGTCTTCAAGTGAGTAGCAAGTTAATTATAGTGTTTCTGTTGAGATGGGGGATAATCAGCAGTGGTTATATGGGCCAAAGGCAAAGATAACAAATGCTAAACTAGAACCACTGCTAATTATAAAGCACATATACTACAGATGACAGAAGCAACACTGTAGTAGAACACAGTTAATGCTACGTGATGATATGTGTCAACCCACCAATGCAACACCCCCTGGCAGTAGTGTTATGTATTGGTATATTTGGTCATAAGGGTGTGCACACGTTTTTTGTGTGTGTATTTGCTAAAGCACCCCTGTAGACTTGTACAGTTGTTAGACACTTCAGACACAGCATGAAGATAGCACAATTTCAGATTTCATAAAATGCCTCAGGTGAAGAATCTCAGCCTTCTGTAGCTTAAAGCCACACCACACATGATTGAGTATTTCTCAACCGTTTCTGAAAAAGACAGAATTTGTCTACCCCTAGTGGGCTATCTTCCTGATTATTGTTCAAATGAGAGAAATAATGTAACATCACAATTTTTTATACTTTCTCAGGCGAGACAGCACATGTGGGCAATGGCATATGGGCAGTCATGGGTAAGCGGTTAGAGCGTCAGACTTGTAGCCCAAAGGTTGCCGGTTCGACTACCGACCCACCAGGTTGGTGGGGGGAGTAATTAACCAGTGCTCTCCCCCATCCTCCTCCATAACTGAGGTGCCCTGAGCATGGTATGGTACCATCCCGCCCCACTGCTACCTTGGAGCACCATTGGGGGCTGTCCCCTTGCACAGGTGAGGCATAAAATGCAATTTCGTTGTGTGCAGTGTGCTGTGGTGTGCTGTGTCACAATGACAATGGCAGTTGGCAGTTTCACTTTCATGGCTTTTACATCAGATTTTGCAAGTGTGGTTTTCAAACAGCAGGAGCGTCTTCTTACGCCCATTAATGAGTCTCAGTAGGCTCGTTAAAAGGCAATCGAATTACAAGAGAATGTTACATACGGTAGATCACAAAACAATGATCAATCATTATGCTCTATGATGTTGCATAACTTTTGGAGTACGATAAGACATTTTTAAAATGTAAACAAACCATTCCCCCATTAGAATGGCCAGGATCTTGGAAAGGGCTGATCAAAAACATTGCTGCATCATCAGGTACTGACAAATCAAGGGTAGCATGCGCAATACAACGGCATGTTTAAATTGGCAGGAATTCTCCTTTTTTCCCCTTTAAAATGGATGGAGTTTCCGCATACTGTAATGTCTGTTTAAACCTAAAATATTTTGTTAAATATTTTGGGGTGGGGTGCATTGCTACATTTCACAGAGGGAAAGTTCACAGATTTTTTTGGGCGTGGGGGGTGGGGGTGGGGGGTTAATGCAGTTGAGTAGTTCTTGGGCCACAACGTTACCCTGCATATCTGACAAGCAAGACCGGTCCATTGCGGTCCGGTCCAACAGCCAGCCATAATCAAGCCACCCATCAATCAACTGCCAGTCTGCGCTAACAGCCTGGCGCCAGTCTTTGGAAAAAGGCTGGCAGGAAAAAGCCAACTGGCACTGTAGGACCCGAGGTCTGATCCTACTCTGGGCATCCACTCTGACAATACCGGAGCTGGGCAGCGCTACACTGTGTACACAAACTGACTCAACACATCTCACTCAATTAAAAGTTGTTTGTCGTTCTCCCAAAAGCCTTAATAAGAACACTTGGTTCGGTGCCAGCGGCTTCGCTAGCACAGTCGCTATGCTAACAAAAAACATTAGCCTACTCTTGTGAATTTTTGTAGTGGACCAGTGTGCTGAATTTTCAGCTCAAGGCTGGTTAAAATGGAAACATTGGGAGACAAACGGGTAGACCATGAGCAGTGATTGACATGGAGTTCTGTCATTTGACTGGGAAAAGAACTACTGTGTAATAGCTGACCATCGGGACTATAGGCTAGTTAGGGGGCCAAGTTGATCGTTAGCCACACGCTACTTCCTGCGTTAGGGACCTCAGATGACAGCAGAAAGAGCACAAGCTGAAAAAAGGTGTAAAAAAAATCATTTAAAAAAAAAAAAAAGCCTACAAGCAACAGACTTCACAGTGTCATAATGCCACCGCAGCTATACTCTTGCTTAAGGATATAGCCTTCTTTGCCTTTCCTCATGCGTTGTTTTCTAATTGGCTTTTCTTAAAATAAAAATTAACAAGTAATCACACAGTTTGCTAGACACTTTCCGAAACAGATGGAGGCTGACAGAAGCTAGAAAAGGGGAAGAGACAGAGGAAGGGAGAAGGAGAGGGCTCTACACAGAGACTGAGAGAGGGACAGAGAGATAAAGAAAGAAGGATTAAGAAAAAAGAGAGAGATAAAGAGAGAGAGAAATAGAGAAACAGAGATAGAAGAAGAGAGGGAGGGAGGGAGGTCAATAAAGAGCCACGTGCTAACAGGCTGCCACTCTGCGAGCTCTGGGAACAGCACGCCTGAGAGAGAGAGAGAGAGAGAGAGAGAGAGAGAGAGAGAGAGAGAGAGAGAGAGAGAGAGAGAGAGAGAGAGAGAGAGAGAATGTTCCAGCCTTCTCTTTCACCGAGCGAGTCTCCTTCTCCGCAGCCAATTAGCTCGCTGCGTTCTCTGCGCTCCCTCCAAATCCCCGGTCCGCTAGCGCTAGCGAGCCTCGCTGGTGATTCGGGGCGTAATCTCTCCGGCAGGGCCGCGGCGACACCATCAAAGGCCGTGCCGACAGCACCAGCACTAATCAAAGGGGAGCGCACAATCACATTAACACCTCGCCCAGCGAGCCCAGCCTGGCCCTGCCACCACCTCCAGACACACACACACAGGAATGCACACTCACACGCACACACGCACACACATACACACACACAGGAATGCACATATACATGCACACACACACACACACACACACACACACACACACACACACACACACACACACACTAGGGATGGCACAAACCGCACCGAAAACCGAAACCGTACAATTTACACACATACCGAACCGAACCGTGCAATCCATCGCAAACCGCAATTCATGTACTGCCCAGAAAAATATGATTCTAGGAGTATCTTATCCAGTCTCTCTGATTAAAACATTGGCATATAAGACCAAATCAGAGGATGACACAATTAAAATCACACCATTTTCACATTATAAGCCTATACAAACCATATGCATGATATTTAGTGATAAGTCCGATTCTATTAGTCAGTGCACCATTTATCATGAGCTAAAAAAAAAGAACCGTAGAGAACCGAAAACCGTGACCTTGGCACCGCGATATGAACCGAACCGTGAATTTTGTGAACCGTACCACCCCTAACACACACACACACACACACACACACACATACACACACACACACACACACACACACACACAGGAATGCACACACACACGCACACACACACACACACACACACACACACACACACACACACACACACACACACACACACACACACACACACACACACACACAGGAATGCACACACACACACACGCACACACACACACACACACACACAGGAATGCACACACACACACACGCACACACACACAGGAACGCACACACACAGGAACACATGCACGCGCACACACATATACTGTGCACACACACACACTAAGTACGCACACACACAGGAACGCATGTGCACACTCACACAGACATACAGGCAGGCCGACACACATTCACTCAAAAAAACACCGGCATACAGAGACTCACACACATGGACACATGGACACACCATGTGGTGCTTCAACCTTCAGACGTACAACGACACACAAATGACACATGACACACATGCATGATTCATCATTGTCATCATCATCGACATCATCATCATCATCATCACACACACACGCTCGCACGCGCACACATGCTTGCACGCACGCACACACACACACACACACACAGTACACACACACACACACACACACACACACACACACACACACACACACACACACACACACACACACACACACACACACACACACACACACACACACACACACACACACACACAGTGCCCATGCCCTGCCCTGTCCTGCTGTGCCAGAGGCATCTGCCCAAAGCAGCATGTGCTCTAAGCCTTTGGCTGTCACGTTTGGCTTTTAGCACCTCTTTCTCAGTCACAGATGAGTCAGAGCTTCTTTACACACAGCTCTGTGATGTATTTTACTGACAGAAATAAAGTCACACATAGTTGTGTATACCCAGCTGGATATAATGCAATGCACGTAATATAATATAACATAACATAACATAACATAACATAACATAACATAACATAACATAACATAACGTAATATTTTGCACATATCACTATTATTGTTAATAGTGTTATATTATAATTATTATTATAATTATTATTACTGTACTACTACTAAGCTGTTGTCATGTTGACATGTTGTTGTCCAGCACATACGGTATAATACAATACAATATAATATAATATAATATAATATAATATAATATAATGCACGTTTTTGTAGAAAACGAAAGTTCGAGAGAAGCGCAATGAAATTTGGCTTGCCTAATTTACCACCTGCATTCTGTTGTCCACTCTACTGTCATTTGCCCGAGTTCAGCGCGAAAAGATAGGCACGCTGATTTAACCAGCTGCATCTCATTCTCCGCTCTGCCGCCATTCGGTGGAATTTCAGTGCACAGAAAATTTGGAACGCCCCTTAATTAACTATGCAGCATTTATTCTCCACTCACCTGTCTCCAGTCAGACATTTTCTTTCTTGCTCGTCCCACCACCTCCCCTTTCGCCTCCCTTCCGCTGCTGTTCGATTGATTCATCAGGTGTCTCGCAATACGCCACGTAATCTATCTCAGCTTCTCGAGTGCAGGGGTCCCTGTGGACCCCGTGAAGCACTTTTGATGATCGGTCCACCGCGTGGACAGCCACTCTTCTGCGAGATCGGCACGATCACGAGAAGTCCGTTCTCCAGCGAGAACGAAGATGGGGCGTTTTGCCCTAGCTTTCTTCCAGTTCACCTCGCTCCGTTGTTCCCCAACCATCATCTGTCAGGGGTGTCCACTCAGAGTTCACACTTATCTGCCGGTGCAGATACTGCCCGAGCTCTCAGTGGCACCCCGTACTCCCGAGCTCGAGAATGTTTGCTGCATAGACATTTCTCGGCCGTGGCAGTACTTCAGCACCACGGCCAGCGATCTTGCCCAATACTCTTTGCCCAATCTCTCAGCTTCTTAAGTGCAGTGGTCCCGGCGGACCCCGTGAAGCACTTTGATCATCAGTCCACCGCGTGGACAGCCACTCTCCTGCGAGAGTTTGTTCTTGAGTGTAGTGGTCGCTGTCGACCCCGTGAAGCACTTTGATGATCAGTCCACCGCGTGGACAACCACTCTCCTGCGAGAGTCCCTTCTCCAGCGAGAACAAATATGTATGCATACATGCTTAATCCAAATTTCAGAGAGTGAACTATTGAAATATAATATAATATAATACGTCAAATATATACTGACTTTTGAAACATATTTTCAGGAAAGTGTCATCTATGGTATGTATCATGTGTCACATGTCACATGTTTTGGCACAGCTGCACTGAACGTGCCCAGTTGAATTTCGCACGTGACTGGAGGATTCCTGTTCTTCTGAAAGCACTCACTTCCTGTCAATCAGCTCAACTCACACGCTCCATCTCAGAGGTGAAAATTACTTTGGAGAAAAGTGTAACTGCCATTGCACTTTGTAATTACAATCTATTGAGTGTTTCTTCCATCTACGTTTGAACAACGCTACATGTCATTGTCACTTTGTCACACATATATGCATATTTGTCATTGTCACTTTGTCACACACACACACACACTGTATATAATTTGCATTGCATTGACAGGCCCCCATGATCTCTGCTGCTTGAAAATCTAATGCGCTTCCCATACACTGATCCACAGGTGCCCAGTACTAGACGGCTTGCCTGTGTGTTTGTATTTATTTATTTATTTTTGTCTTAGCGGTGGCAAGGTCGCGCGGAGGTCAGTGAGGTGTGATGTTGTGAGTGTTCCAGATGAGCACACCTGCCTCACCTTCCCTCGCCTCACCTGGCACCAGGGGCTGGACTTGGCCCAAAACACGGCCTGGGCTTATTATTTGGCAGAGACCAGCCCCTCAAACAGTACCTTCCTACACCATAATATCAATCAATCAATCAGTCAATCAATCAAAATTACTTATATAGCAAATTGGCTACGTTTACATGACGATTAATAATTCCGAATTAAATAGTTCTGTTGAGGCTTACTTTGATCTTTCTTTTAATTACGAATTAAGAAGTGTTTACATGAGGTTCTAAAAGCGGAATTAAGCTTTATTCCCAATTAAATGGAGTTAATTGTGAATGAAATGTCTCATTTAAAGGTAGCCATTATCATACATAATTGTCATAATATGCTCGTCCACTGTCTATATATCACGTAAAGATGCACCACTCGGCCGCCCCATCTAAGTTGTGGGCTGCCCTCTGTTGTGGGGGAATTAAAACAAAACAAACAAACAATAACAGAAGCATTGGCGCCTGAGGACTTAGCCTGACTATCATCGACTTTCAAATCTCTTCGAGACTTGGTCTGACCAAGAGCATAACCATTAACATTTCCCAAACGGCATGGTTGACAAGCCTCCCTTGGTTTGCTAATGGTTGTTGGCTTCCCGACCAAGTGGGAGGAGTTCCCGATTTTTCGGGAGCTCAGAAAGTACTTGCTCTTGACCTGACTAGTAGCAACGCTGAAGGTGTTGCGTCACTAGGAGGAGGGCACGAACTGGCTACTGAGGACTGTCCGCCGGGGCAACGCCCTTTATGCCAGATGTCCAACCCATTCCTGCAGCAGCAGCAGGGGTATTAGTATTAGCGTTAGCGCCTTGGCCACACGCCACACGCTACTAGCTGCAGCTACTGCACGGATGGATGAGTGACAGCACGCATGAAGGGAAATATGGGCTTTCACACCAGCAGGATACACTGATGCACACGCACACATATTTACACACACGCACACACAGGATATACACACACAGAGACATACAAACATGGGCTATACTGTTTTTTATTCTCTCTCTCTCTCTCTCTCTCTCTCTCTCTCTCTCTCTCTCTGTCTCTGTCTCTCTCTCTCTCTCTCTCTCTCTCTCTCTCTCTCTCTCTCTCCCCTCCCCCCTCTCTCTCTCTCTCTCACACACACACACACACACACACACACACACACACACACACACACACACACACACACACACACACACACAGACACACACACACACACACACAGACACAGAGACACACACATAGTTTCTCTCTCTCTCTCTCTCTCTCTCTCTCTCTCTCTCTCTCTCTCTCTCTCTCTCTCTCTCTCTCTCTCTCTCTCTCTCTCACACACACACACACACACACACACACACACACACACACACACACACACACACACACACACACACACACACACACACACACACACACACACACACACACACCTGTACACTCATATCTACTTCAACAGGAAGCAGCTTGGGGGACAGTAATTTATTTTTTCTCATATAGCCACCGGAATATCAGGCATGTGCGTGTGCATGTGTGTGTGTGCATGTACAGTATGTGTGTGTGTATATATACGTATACCTATACAGTATATACGATATATAGAACCATTGGGTTTTTTTTTTACAAGGTTCTGGTTCATCGACCTGATTTACATCCCATGGTATTCATGATCTGAATACCATGATCATGATCTGTGCCAGACTCACTCAAAAACACCTGGTTTTATAATGTAATTTAACACTGCATGTAATGTCATTTTTTTCAGGGAGAGGAGGAAATAAAATACAAAAAAGACTGTATCATAATGTGTCTATTATGGAATCCTTTCACCCAGCTTGATTTTTATGTCGCGAAAAACGAAAGCTAAAACCTGATCCCAAGAAGCACTTAGGCGGAGGAGGGGGGTTGTGGGTGTGGGTGGGAGATGCTTGCTGAGTGAGTAAGAAGGCCTACTCTTCTCTGTTCTGCTCAGCTCTGCTCTGACTCTCGCTCTGCCTTGTGTCCTGCATGCTGTGCACAGCAGGTTTTTCATTCCTCCTTCGCCCCAGTTCCGTGTTTCTTTTACTCTCTCTCTCTCTCTCTCTCTCTCTCTCTCTCTCTCTCTCTCTCTCTTTTACTCTCTCTCTCTCTCTCTCTCTCTCTATGTCTCTCTTTCTCTTTCTTTCTCCCCTCTCTCTCATTCTTCCCTTGCCCACACCCAAGTTCCATGCTTCTCTCTCTCTCTCTCTCTCTCTCTCTCTCTCTCTCTCTCTCTCTCTCTCTCTCTCTCTCTCTCTCTCTCTCTCTCTCTCTCTCTTTCTCTTTCTTTCTCCCCTCTCTCTCATTCTTCCCTTGCCCACACCCAAGTTCCATGCTTCTCTCTCTCTCTCTCTCTCTCTCTCTCTCTCTCTCCCTCCGTCCACCCACTGCCCTTCGGGCGAAAAAAGCCATCCATCTGCGATTATGCTAGGCGACGCAGGGCTCGGCGGCTGAAGGTCACTGATGTACGGCTGAATAGTGATCCGATCCATGCCGGAGTACATGAGTGCAATCGATGGGGGACATGAGTCTCCTTATGTCCAATAAAAACCCAGGTGTGGTTATGGATTTGGATTGTTGGGATGGATGGAGCGCTGTCAGTGCCATGGCCACCCAGTGCAGATGGGGGATACGGTTTATACAGGTTTGTGTAAAAACACCTCCGTGTTATCATGGATGGTGTTTTTTTTCAGATGTGATAACCTGACTAGGTCGTTGACTGTATGGGTTTATGCTAGCTGAACAACTCCAATTTAACTTGTGTGTGGGTGGATGTGGTATGGGGATATGTGATTGTGTTTGGCTTATTTCTAAACACTGTTTCAAGAAAGGATGACATATCTCTCACAGATGGACCTAGCAGCAGAGCAAAATATTGTGTAGAATTTCAAATAGAATAGCATGATTGAGACCATAAAGTTTATGCTTGATTCATAACAGATTTAACCAATCATACCACTGACCAAGCTGATTTAGAATATCCATTACATTTTCCCATGTATTGAGAAGTTGAGAGTTGGTGTTAGCAGCAGCGCCACAAATACGGTAGTAATTAAATGTAGGCCTATGTGTAAGTTGGATTGTGTTTGGATGGCGTATTGGCTTTCCTAAAACTGGTATACATAATGTTGTATCATATTTCCTTGCAACACAAATAGTGAATTAAGATAGATAATAGATTACAACCTGTGTGTTTATGCTTAGCTTTTAGCGGATTTCATCCAATCACAATCAAAGTACTGAGCAAGGTGATTTAGAATATCCAATGAAACTTCTTCTAGTGACTGTGACTTGGCTGGTGGAGTGGAGACCAGTGGGCCATGTTTACTTACGGCAGTGGACAGTAGTCCAGTTCCTTGTCTCAGTTTATGTTCAAAGAGGGTGCAATTTCCTCAGTGCTATGGGCAGCACTTCAGCTTCGCTTAGGGTCAAAGTAAGTGTAAAGGGGTTTGTGTGAGTGAATAT
>NC_085863.1:51851259-51856259 GCF_034702125.1 Engraulis encrasicolus
ATTTCTCTCTCACTATCGCTTTCTCACTCACTGCATTTCGTTTTCTATTTCTCTCTCTCTCCTCTCTCCCTTTCTTTCCCTCCCCCACAATTCTTTCTGGCTCTCCGTCTTGATCTTTCCCTCTCTCTCTTTTCGTCTCTCCCCCTCTCCTCCTCTTTCGTAGCAGAACACAAGATGCTGGAAGGCAAGAAGAGGAAAAGGAGAACAAGAAAAGAGAGAAGGTGGTGCAAGGGCCTAGATGGATGAATGGAAGAGGCCCGGGAGGTTAAAGGGCTGATTCTTTCCCCTCTCTCTCTCTCTCTCTCTCTCTCTCTCTCTCTCTCTCTCTCGGGCCGTGCAGGTTAAAGGGCTGATTCTTTACCCTCTCTCAAGTCAAGTCAAGTCAAGTCAAGTCAAGTCAAGTCAAGTCAAGTTTATTGTCAATTTCTTTACATGCACTGGTCATACAAAGAATTTGAAATTGCGTTTCTTGCTCTCCCATGCAGACATAGACTAATCTAGGTAAGGACATAGACAGTATAGACATAGACAGTACTCATACATGGACATAGACAGTATGGACGTAGACATTGCTCATACAGACATTTAAAGTGCAAGACTGGACAACAGAAGACTTGTAGAGAACATACATTAAGAGGAGGTATTTTGTTGTTCTTTTTTCTAAAAGTCCTTTATAGCGTTCTGACATAGTAATAGTAGCATTTGAAGAAATAAATAATTAAAAAAAGGTTTTTATTAAATACACCAGCAGCAGTATGTGTGTGTGTGTGTTTGTATGTGTTTTGTATGTGTTTTCTCTCTCTCTCTCTCTCTCTCTCTCTCTCTCTCTCTCTCTCTCTCTCTCTCTCTCTCTCTCTCTCTCTCTCTCTCTCTCTCTCTCTCTCTCTCTCTCTCTCTTTCTCTCGGGCCGTGCAGGTTAAAGGGCTGATTCTTCGCTTTATTGGATTTGAGGGTGCCGCAGAGACGACTCTTAGGGGAGCTCTGACCTGACTCAAGTGGGAATCGCACAGTCAGACCGTGGTGAGTATGGCTAGGAGTGATAGGGGTTGCACTGCTATTACACACACTCTGGCACAGATACACCCTCTGTCTTTTTAGTGTTTTTACACACACATACAGACGGGTGTGCGTTTAAAAACATACACACAGACATACATACATACATACAGACACTGTATATTTTTTTGGTTTTAATTATTTTATTTTTTGAGGGCTTTATTGGACAGGACAGTTTGAATGGAGATGAGAATGCAATGGGAGAGAAAGAGAGGAGGATCAGTAAATGACCTCGGGCCAGAATCGAACCGGCATAACCGCCAGTGCCCTAGCCATTTCAGCCTTGACTTCAATTCTGATAAAACTTAAAGGGACACTGTGCAGGAAATGGTCGAAAAAGGTACTGCAACTATGCTGCTAATTGAAACTGGGTTGCCTATAGCCAAATTTGATCTTTACATGAAAGTTTACTAAGTATTAAACAAATATTTTCTAATATGGTCCAAGTACAGTCATTTTTGCAGCTAAAAATGGCTATTTTTTGGAAATTCAAAATGGAGAAGATCCCCCTTTTCATGTATGAGAAATGCAATTTTTCCAGTCATAATGAATACTTAGAATTTGATGCTGGTGGTAAGTATTCATGAAAAAGGTAACATTAGTGAATGGGCAGCATGAATTCTGCAAATAAACAAAAAATCCCACACAGTGTCCCTTTAACCCTCAAGCGACCGGCCTGTTTTTGCGACTAATCTGACCGAGCGGGGTCATTTATGACCCCAAGGAGTTTATATAGAAATACCACTATATCAATTATTTTTGGGGGTTGATTCAAATTTATTTACATCTTGCACATACTTGTCCCTCATCTAAAGCAAAAAAAATGTGAATTTGAACATTTTATTGTTTTGCTAAAAAATAGTCAAACTTACATACGTATATGCTAAATATGATGTATGCCCTCATTTGCATATGTAAACATCAAAATACAAAAAACATCTAATACATTATTTTATTCTCTCATCATCAGTAATCAACTGAGAAAGTTTCATGGTGATATCTATCATTTATTTATTTTAGCCTATTCACTTGTAGTAGTCTCGCCATAATAATACAGTATATTTATGCTAATTATGGAAATTGCTCAAAGTGAAACTTTGAGAAACCAAGCTAAATTCTATCCATTAGGTCCATAGATGACATTTCTGCAATAAAACTTTAGGGTACTCAACATTTCTGGGTTCATGAAATCACAAGATCAGAGAATATGGTAATTTACATAGACAAAACCATGTCTCAAACATATAACCTTATGCACACTCAAAATTTCTCTGAAACTTTTTCTGGACATTGTAGCTGTGAAAAGGTGTCTTCCACATATATTAGAGCAAAGAAATGATTCAACTGATGCTTCAGCCTTTGTATAGCCATATAATAAGGAAAATTCTAAACACGCCATTGATTTCTACACTGATGACTTGTTTCCTCCCTCTTCGTTCATCAGGATGACTTCCATTTCATATTCTCATCATGTGTATAGGACCACTGTGCCATGATATCAACAAATATGGAGCAATAACAGAGGAAATGCTACCTGGGTGCCCTCACAATATGCTTTTTTGGCTATCGCAGGGGTGCCCTATTTATTTATATGATATATGATATTTTAATACTATAAATGTTTATATTATGAATATTTTAGGTCTGCTGACCATGGCCTGCCCCAAGACACAAAATACAAAAAACAGAGTTTGAAAATGACAACAACAATGGACATTATAATGTTAAGTATTTCATGAATCCTCTCAGGGTCAAAAATGACCCCAGAGGTGTTTTGATTATAAATCCCATATAGATGGTCCAAATCTCACAAAAAACATTCACAACATGCACACCATATGTATTGACAAACTCCTAGAAGGACAAGTTTTTTGCCGGAATGGTGTATGAAAATATGTGCCGGGGTCATAAATGACCCCAGTCGGTCGCTTTAGGGTTAAGAATACTAAACCATGTCCAAACCAAAACAATACTTAACGCTAACCTGTCAGCAAAGAATTACTTTTCCCCTTTTGGTGAAACAAAAATGCCAACAAAATGAGAAGATTTTTATTTTTCTATCCCCACATGGATAGATGAACAAGTCCTCAAACACACAAACACACACACACACACGCACGCACGCACACACACACACACACACACACACAGTTGCAGTCTTACAATGAGTTGCCCCTCTGATGCGGCGGCCCTTTCACAGCGGCCCCGCTCCTGGCAAAAAAATGGTGAAAAACGATTTTTATTTCTTTTAACATATTTTAAAGCAATTTTTGCGATGTCACACATACACACACACGCGCGCGCACACACACACACACACACACACACACACACACACACACACACACACACACACACTCCATTCAATTTCTCTCCCTCCCCTCATCCTCTTTCACTCACACAAACAAATGTATGGGTTGCAACATATGACTTGCCTTAGGGTAAATGTCAATTTATAGTTTAATACAGTCTATGCAACTACGCCTTGACATATGGATGTTTCGTAACTTGTAAAGCATTTTTCCCAATGTACTTTTGCATTATTCAATGCGAAGACTAAAACTATTTGGAAAAAGTTAAGAAGCAAAGGTGGAACTCCTGCTCCTGAACTGGCAGTGTCAATCGAAAGTTGTTCTGTGAAGATTTGCTGCTTTGTCAAAATATCCAATAGGTTCCAGCACTAACCCAAACCCTAACACGCAAGTAACACATACAGATGAAATGAGCAAAGTGAAGAGAGGCAAAATTCAGTGTTGCATTCTGACAGCTGAACCGTCATCTGGTTGTCGCAGCAAATCAAATGGAATGGAACAGTTATGTTGTTGATGTGATTGGCTGCCTCATTTGCTCCTCATTTGCATAATATTAAACTTGGTCGAACAAATTCGCTTTGCTTCACTACTGTTCGCCTACCTTTGGCTCCCTCATAGGAATGAATAGCAAAGCTCACTTCGCTTGCCCGAATTCGTGTCTATGTGTCCCTAGAGTAACCTAACCCTTACCCTAACAAGCACCATTGCAGCATGTTGTAATGGCTTGGTGGTACAGCTGGTAGGGTAGGGTACATTTACAAGACACTGCAAACATGTAGAGAAATGGACAAATCCGATGACTCAGTTATTGAACCGATTACATAAACATGTTGAATTGATTACATAAGCATGCTGACTAACATTAGCACTTTGCCTGAGCTTGCACTAGCTTAACGGCATAGCCACTCGCAAAGCAGTTAAGTGTAGTTACAAGACGAGTTATTGACTTACTCAAAAGTCTAGCGTACACCCTAAAACATTGATCAAGTGTAACCTCATTGTGCCGGTGTGTAAACCGCAGCAAGCAAAGTGTAGGCCCTGGCGGTTCAAACTGTTCACCCAACGTGTGGCCTCGTTAACGGAGAGACGCACACCAGGCTGTGTTGTGCACCACACTACGTTACATATATCTGCACCAACGGCAGCACAATTCACCGCAGAAGAATGACTTGGCTCAGAGACAGAAAATGCTTCAGAGCAGGGATTTCACAGCAGGGTGGTGAGTCTTTCAGTGCGAGCTCACATCAAAAAACTCATAGCCTTACTTCACACATGCAGAATAAAAGAGAGTGCGAAACACTGTCATCAATGCATAATGAGAGAAACTAGGAAGGGCGTACCTCCGGGCTAGCTATACGCAAAAAAAAAGAAAAAGGAAAAAAAGATGTGTGTAATTTAACACAGTTTCAATTCAACGGGTGCAAATGAACTCTAATCTTGTTCCTAATGAAAGGGAACATGAAGTACAGAGTCCAAAAAAATGTGTAACCAGAATGTAACTTGGGGTGCAGTCGCAGCAGTAGCAGTAGCAGTAGTCACAGTTGGATTTCGTCTCTTTCTCTCTCCCCCCTCTCTCTCTCTCTCTCTCTCTCTCTCTCTCTCTCTCTCTCTCTCTCTCTCTCTCTCTCTCTC
>NC_085863.1:51858759-51861259 GCF_034702125.1 Engraulis encrasicolus
GTATATGTGCATGTGTGCCTGTGTGCACATGCCTGTATGCACACATGTGTGCGTGTGTGCGTGCGTGTGTGCGTGCATGCGTGCGTGAGTGTGTGCGTGCGTGTGCATGTGCACATACACCTGCGTGTCTATGACCCTAGGGCGGCGGAGGAGAGGAAAGGCAGAGGCAGAGAGAGAGAGGGAAGGAGAGCTTGAGAGATAGAGAGAGCAGAAAGCTAGAGGGGCAGATGTGATGCAGAGGTAGAGAGAGAGGTGTAGAGGTGGGGCGGCGGAGGGAGATAATCTGCGGATCGATGCGGGCCGATGTAAAACTCTTACTAAGCCATGTCACCCCAGTCGGGGGTAAAACGGCCAAGCCAAAGCCCTAATGAGGGAAGCCAGAGCTCCCCCAAAGACAATGGAGGAGGTGGGGAGCTTTAGCGAGGCTTTTCACTGTCAGAACTGGATGTGTGACACACACGCACAGTGGTAGGATGAGGGATGGGCATGGAACAACAAGGAGAGACGGAGGAGGAGGAGGGGGAGGAGGAGGAGGGGGAGGAAGGGTTCAGCTGCAGAGAAGAGGCATGTGCTTCAGGTGGGAGTTCTGGTACAGAGAAGTGCACTGAAGCTGACAAAAGTAAATCATATAAACGAGCTAACACTGCCGCATTGGCACAAAGTTTGTGCCTTATTGTTTTTCTGTAATTGTCCTTGGACTTTGGATGTTATGAAAAGCCTGTCTATGTGTTGTGCATGTGCATGTTAATTACAAACCCCAACTCCGATGAAGTTGGGACGTTTGGTAAACAGTGAATAAAATCAAAATGCTATCATTTTCAAAACATTCAATCTATTCATTAGATGGAGGATAGTGAAAAGACAACATATTAAGTGTTAAAACCGAGAAAAAATATTGTTTTGGGGGACATATGTACTCATTTCTAATTTGATAAATCCAACACGTCTCAAAAGAGTTGGGACGGGGATCAGTGAAATTTAGTAAACACCCAAATAAGATAAAACAACAAAGAAGAACATTTCAAAATGAATTGTACTGACGGACAATATAGGTGTCCAGGTATAAGATCATCACAGAGAGGCTGAGTCACTCAGAATTAAAGATGCAAAGGGAATAATGACCATAATTATTACATACATTTTTGAATTCCCTTTGATTTACCACGATTGAGTGTATATAAGACATATTTTTGTTAATAAAATCATTGTATAGGTTCATGACATCATGAAATATATATTGGCTGTAGTCTCACTCTAATTCCTGGAGTGCTAGAGCTATTGAAAATTTACCATATTAAGAATGCTTAATGCATGAAAATGATACAGGGGTGTAACATTCTCCTAAGAGCTCACTTGAAATAGACCCAGAAGACATGGGAAACTGTCCTTTGCTTACAGAAGTCAGCAGAAGTTGTAGTCCATTCTTTTTGACAGTAATAGAGCATTGCACATCCTGTGCTACAGTAAAAATGGACCATCCAACTTGTGTTAGTGCTAGCTTCAAAAGTCAGCCTCCATGATGGCATGCGGGTGCAGTAGTGCATTGGTTAAGATGTTCTCACTCATCTGTAGAGTTAAATACAGTGCTGAATGGTATAAATGGGTTTTAAACAGCATGAAAAGCCACTCATGCATTATATTTTGAAGGGAGATCTTCGATTACTGCCACATAGTAAGGTCAAATTGCATTCTCTACTATGTTTTAACAGTTTGGCTCCATCATAAGGACCAGCAGGTGATAAAATGGTGGGTTTTTGGTCAAGACCTTTCACACTGTAAGCACTACAGAAAGGAAAACATTGCAAAACATGACAAGGAATACACCCACCATTTAAGCTGGTGAAATCATGTCCAAGATAGGAATTAACACTGTTTTTTATATAAAATCATCTCATCGGTTAATGTATTTAACTGTTAAGTGTTGCCTTTTGTTTTGTTTTTAGTCTTCCTCGACATTTGCTGCCATTTATTGTCCCCGTCCCAACTCTTTTGAGACGTGTTGGATTTATCAAATTAGAAATGAGTACATATGTCCCCCAAAACAATATTTTTTCTCAGTTTTAACACTTAATATGTAGTCTTTTCACTATTCTCCATCTAATGAATAGATTGAATGTTTTGAAAATGATAGCATTTTGATTTTATTCACTGTTTGAAAAACGTCCCAACTTCATCGGAGTTGGGGTTTGTAGCTGTTCATTTACATTAGACGTATACTACTGTAGTAATATCTGGCCATGATAGTCATAGAACTAAGACCGTATTTCCAACATGATCTCTCAGAATTCCGTGCTCCTGGACACGGATGTTTATTAGAATGGGAGTTTCCCCTATATAATTATTGACATATCTACACCACTTATAGTAAATGAGTTGTTCCAAATTAATGATATTTCTATGATATCAAAATACTTTGTTAGTAGGCCTATAGGCTTACAAGGTTTTAATAACAAAGGGACATGTCTTCACCACAAAGGGACAAGAATTCACCATGTACCAA
>NC_085863.1:51871259-51873759 GCF_034702125.1 Engraulis encrasicolus
TCAGTCTAAGAGAGAGTCAGACGAGCTTCAGAATTGTCCCTCTTCCAAATGGGCTTTCTATTGCGTTGCTGTGCGGTGGGACCCTTTTATTTGGAGGTCTGTGGATATACCTGGTAGGTACTCATGATGGATGGAAACAACATGCAGAATAAATAACTAGAAATGCACTCAGAGAGGAGGCTGTTTGATAGAACATTTGGCAATTTTTTTTCCAAGTCTTTCTGCCTTGTTTTTGGGGAGTTAGAAACTGAAATTGTCGATATCCGCCCTATCCAGCAATGGTGAAGAATCTTTTTTTTTTTTTAAATCCTTGATCCGGATCGTGATCAACATTTAATCACTTGTTCCTTTTGTCATTTCCAACAACTTCCAAAAAATTCATTCAAATCTGTGCATAACTTTTTTAGTGACAGACAAACAGACAGACAGACAGACAGACAGACAGACAGACAGACAGACAGACAGACAGACAGACAGACAGACAGACAGACAGACAGACAGACAGACAGACAGACAGACTGACAGACAGACAGACTGGCCACTTGTCCTGGCTTCTATGTGCCACTCAGCTAAGGCACATGCGACACTGTGGACACTTTATCTTATTATTATTTTTGGTGTGTGTGTATGTGTGTGTGTGTTTGTGTGTGTAAGAGAGAGAGTGTGAGAGATATGCCTGGGCAAATGTAACAGTGAGCTATATATGGTTATTTTATGTGTAAGTATGTGTGTAACAGTGAGCTATATATGGTTATTTTATGTCTAAGTATGTGTGTAATGTCTCGTGAGCAATGTCTTTATTTATGTATGTGTGTATGCTACTTGACACCTTAATTTCCCCCTGGGATCAATAAACGATACTCTACTCTACTCTACTCTAGACAGACAGACAGAAAAATAGACAAACCATCGTGACCAAAAACATAATATCCTTGGCAGAGGTAATAATAATGAAGTACAGTTAGCCTACACATTCTCCTATTATGCAGCTTGACCTATGACAGGTTTATTTTTGTGCCATTTGATTCTGAATTGTGTGGATACATGCAATAAATAGTCTTTACATGACAATGGGAGAGTGGACCTATATGGCAACAGTTGATAATGATAGATTTTGACTTTCACTTGCGTTTCTCTGTATGATCTAGTTTCAAAGGCCCCATTTCAATGAGCCCCATTTCTGACCTACTCAGTTGAAAAAGGAACACTTGAATGATCAAACATGGCCTAATGAGGTGCACATTTCCACACCTCTTGCACTACAGTTGACCTTCATAGTGCTGGATCTTTGGAGTAGCTTGCTTACCTGGTACAGAGGGAAGGGCTGAGGTCGCTCTCCCTCTCGCTCTCCCTCTCTCTCTCTCTTGCTCTCTGTGTGTGTGTGTGTGTGTGTGTGTGTGTGTGTGTGTGTGTGTGTGTGTGTGTGTGTGTGTGTGTGTGTGTGTGTGTGTGTGTGTGTGTGTGTGTGTGTGTGTGTGTGTGTGTGTGTGTGTGTGTGTGTGTGTGTGTGTGTGTGTGTGTGTGTGTGTGCGCGCGTGTGAGTGTGTGGTGCACGCGTGCGTCTGCACATGCGTGCGTGTGTTGGTGGGTGTGCATGCATATGTGTGCAAGTCTGTGTAATTATATGACAGTATGGTTGTCCGTGTGTGTGTGTGTGTGTGTGTGCATGTGTGCGTGCATGTCGGTGTGCATTAATCAAAGAACAGACTTACAATACTGAATTTTCAAGTAGCCTGCTATCTCATTGGCAAAAAACGACCTGAGACTGAAAAGAAGCCCTGAGCAGACTGCAAACGTAAAACATTACCATAACGTGTGAAGAGAGTGGGGCAGCCGGCTTTTAAAAGTGTTAAATCCTTAACAAAAGATGAAAAGGCATTCCATAATTAGCCTATCAAAGCCAGACATCACGGATTCCTCCCTTCTCCCTTCATTTTCGTCCAAATGGTATTAGTGATTGGAGTGTGCGTTTGGTAGTTCTGCGCGGAAGTCGAAACATCAGAGTAATTTTACTTCGATTTCCATAGATGTCTTCTCCACCCTCATCTCACCTTACCTCAGGGGGTAGTGGTGCCCATAGTGCACACACACGCATACATACACACACACACACGCGCACACACACACACACACACACACACACACACACACACACACACACACACACACACACACACACACACACACACACACACACACACACACACACACACACACACACACACACACACACACACACACACACAGTCTGCAGTCTCTCTGTCTCTGTCTCTGTCTCTGTCTCTGTCTCTGTCTCTGTCTGAGAGAGAGAGAGAGAGAGAGAGAGAGAGAGAGAGAGAGAGAGAGAGAGAGAGAGAGAGAGAGAGAGAGAGAGGGCAGGCTAGAAGCCTATAGCCTAGAACTTCCTGCACCATCCAGCCAGCAAGCCATCCATCCAGCTAGGCTTTCTCCCAGCCCTCTGCTCTGTGCATATATTTACCCTAAATCCGCAGAAATGATG
>NC_085863.1:51878759-51898759 GCF_034702125.1 Engraulis encrasicolus
TTGATGTGCCGCCAACTCCAGGAAACAAAGACAGCCCACAGTGTCGGAGTGTCTTGACCCGAACAGAGTAACATGCTAGCTGGCTGTGTTATACATATCTGTTTTTCTCCTTCAGTTTCATGGAGAGTTGCAACAAGACCGACATTTCGACTCCTTGGCCTTTTTAGGTCCACGTTGCGTGGGAGTGTGACATAAACACGGGTCTCTACAGCACAGTACAACAACGCGCAAGCTAACGGTAGGGGCTGGTGTTTAAAAATAGTCGCCATTGAATTATTCAAACTGGCAAACCTCTTGATATTATTATTGTATGCATGCGGATTTCACATCCACAGACTCACATTCGTGCAATGTTCTGTGTGTGTGTGTGTTTGTGTGTCGTGTGTGTGTGTGTGTGTGTGTGTGTGTGTGTGTGTGTGTGTGTGTGTGTGTGTGTGTGTGTGTGTGTGTGTGTGTGTGTGTGTGTGTGTGTTAGGGGTGGTACGGTTCACAAAATTCACGGTTCGGTTCATATCACGGTGTCAAGGTCACGGTTTTCGGTTCTCTACGGTTCTTTTTTTTTAGTTCATGATAAATGGTGCACTGGCTAATAGAATCGGACTTATCACTAAATATCCTACATATGGTTTGTATAGGCTTATAATGTGAAAATGGTGTGATTTTAATTGTGTCATCCTCTGATTTGGTCTTATACGCTAATGTTTTAATCAGAGAGACTGGATAAGATACTCCTAGAATCTGTTCTAGATCTGTCTAGAATATGTTTTACATATTTTTCTGGGCAGTACATGAATTGCGGTTTGCGATGGATTGCACGGTTCGGTTCGGTATGTGTGTGAATTGTACGGTTTCGGTTTTCGGTGCGGTTTGTGCCATCCCTAGTGTGTGTGTGTGTGTGTGTGTGTGTGTGTGTGTGTGTGTGTGTGTGTGTGCTGCAACAATAAACAAGCTACAATTGAACCAAATTAACAAGGGGGAAGGTCGCGTGTATCTTGTTGGCTACGTTCAATAGGAAAACATTATGAAATAAATCCGTCATTCAGGCTTTTAGTAACGAAAGATAACCTTCCCTATCAGTAGCAGAACACTCCCCCCTTTGCTTTTTTGTGCGCGTGTCTCCTTCGAGCAGATTTGGCCAGTGTATTTGATAATGCAAGCGGACTGCACAATAGCTACATGGGCACACAGCTAATTAAATAGCTCACCAAATTCCCTCCCCAAAAGCATCCCCCAGCAGGACCAGAGAACTGAGGCTGTGCTTCCTGCTGCAGACAGACATGGGAGGAGAGAATAGAGGGGGGTGAGGAGGAGAGGGGTGAGGAGGAGAAGAGAGAATAGGGGTGGAGGGTAGGGGGGTGAGGAGAAGAGAGAGTAGAGGGAGTGTGGAGTGGAGCGATGAGGAGGAGAAGAGAGAGTAGAGGTGGAGGGTAGGGGGTGAGGAGAAGAAAGAGTAGAGGGAGTGTGGAGGGGAGTGGGGAGGAGAAGAGAGAGTAGAGGGAGTGTGGAAAGGAGGGGTGAGACTCTGCTTCCAGACATGTGAGGAGAGAATAAGGGGGGAGGATGAGCAGGAGAAGAGAGAGTAAGGGGAGTGTAGGAGAGAGGGGGTGAGGAGGACAGGAGAGAATAGGGGGATGTGAAGGGGAGTGGTGAGGAGGAGAAGAGAGAATAGTGTGGAGGGGATGGGGTGAGGAGAAGAAGAGAGGAAAGTAGGAGTGTGGGGTGGAGGGATGAGGAGAAGAGATGGGTGAGGGTGAGGAGGAGAAGAGAGAGTAGTGGGGAGTGTGGCGAGGAGGGGGTGAGGAGAAGAGAGAGTAGGAGGAGTGGAGTAAGGGATGAGGAGAAGAGAGAGTAGGAGGAGTGGAGTAGGGGATGAGGAGAAGAGAGAGTAGGAGGAGTGGAGTAGGGGATGAGGAGAAGAGAGAGTAGGAGGAGTGGAGTAAGGGATGAGGAGAAGAGAGAGTAGGAGGAGTGGAGTAAGGGATGAGGAGAAGAGAGAGTAGGAGGAGTGGAGTAGGGGATGCAGCGGATGATGTGGTCATGGAGGGATGCAGATGCCTCCCTGCTAAAGACAGACATGAGGAAAGGATTTGGGGAGTTTTAGAGGGGAGTGCTGACGTGGGGAAGAGAGAATGGGGGACTGTGGAGGATAAAGGGGCTGTGGTGGGCACAGAGGGAGAGGGAGGGATGTCATAAGAGCAGAGAATGGGGGAAATTGGAGGGGATGGGTGTGGTGAGTACAGAGGAAGGGATGTAGAGAGGATGGGGATGGGAAGACAAGTGAGGAGAGAATAGGGGGAGATTGGAGAGGAGGGGTGAAGTGGACAGGAAGGGTAGGAGCAAGGGCACGAGGCGTTGGGGTGGGGGGGATGAAGGAGAGAGTAAGGGGGATGTGGAGGGTTGAGCTTGGGACAGAAGGGAGAATAGGGAAGTGTGTGCTGCCCAACAAAGGCAAAGTGCAGTAACTATGCCGAACACTGAAACAGAGAAAAATGCCTTCAAAGCCTTGGTATTGGATATTGTAGCTACTGCAAATTTGACCTAGGACTATCTCTAAAACCGGACACGTTTGGGCCATAAGGTTTTGTTGCAAGATAAAGGAGGTGTTATGAAGAACATTTTCAATCTAAACTCAATTTTGACAAAATATGCAGTTACTGCGCTTTGCCTTTGTAGGGCAGCGTAGGGGAGAGAGTGGGGAGGAGGCTAGAGGGGAATGGAGCAGGGGTGCAGTAAGGGCGTTACCAAAGGTGTCTGCCTTTGACTCCGTCTTTTGGTGAGGTGGGCTGGCCAAGCAGTGAGATGGGGATGTAGAAGGGTATGGGAGAGGAATAGACTGTGGCATTGGTAGGGGTGTCAAAGGGGTGCGGGTGGTGTGTGTGCTGCTGAAAAAATCTGCCTGGTTCCTGTTTTTGGGTGTGCAGGCAGGGGCGGATCGAGCCATTTTGGGGAACTAGGCAAAAATCAACTTGAGGCCCTGAAAAGTAATTTTGTAAACACCAATTGGCTGGAAGGAGCCAGGGTGCTTTTTTAGCGTTTGTCTCGTATATATCATGATCTTCAAATACTTTACATACACTGTAAGGGACAAATTAAGACCAGGCCTTTTTGTCTGTTACGGTGCTCGTGCACCATTGGGGGGCATAAATGCAATTTCATTGTGTGCAGCGTGGTGTGGAGTGCTGTGTCACAATAACAATGGGAGTTTCGGGGGGGTTGGAGTTTATTGTGTCTGCGTTGGGGGGCAGCTTTAGTGAGTGACGCAGGTGGTGTGTGCAGAGGGGAGGGATGGCAGGGGAGAGGAAGAGATGGGAGGGGTTCTCAGTAAGAGTCTGGCTTTAGTTCTGTCTCTCAGAGCGATGCGGTGGGGATGGAAGGGGCTCAGAAGCCTGGCATAGGCGAGGGGTGCGGTGCATTGGGGGTAAGGGTGTGTGTGTGTGTGTGTGTGTGTGTGTGTGTGTGTGTGTGTGTGTGTGTGTGTGTGTGTGTGTGTGTGTGTGTGTGTGTGTGTAGGGCAGCCAACATGGGGCAGCAAAGGGGAACGTTGTCCTGGGCCCCGTGAGATGGGAGCCCCGGAATCGAATCACAATTAAATTGTATGTACTATATTAACGGGGGGCCCTTTCAGATGGCTTTGTCTTGGGCCCTGCCAAAGCTATCAGTGGCCCTGTGTGTGTGCGTGCACGTGTGTGTGTGTGTGTGTGTGTGTGTGTGTGTGTGTGTGTGTGTGTGTGTGTGTGTGTGTGTGTGTGTGTGTGTGTGTGTGTGTGTGAGTGTGTGTGTGCGTGTGTGTGTGTGTGTGTGTCGGGGGGTGTTTGCTGGAACAGTTTGCTGCCTTTGGTGGTGCCATTGGCTCCTGTTTTCCTCCCCTCTCCTCTCCTCTCCTTTCCCCTCCTCTCCTCTCCTCTCCTCTTCTCTCCTCTCCTCTCCTCTCCTCTCCTCTTCCTCTCCTCCTCTCCTCTCCTCCAGTCCCTCTCTCCTCTCCTCTCCTCTCCTCTCCTCTCCTCTCCTCTTCTCTCCTCTCCTCTCCTCTCCTCTCCTCTCCTCTCCTCTCCTCTCCTCTCCTCTCCTCTCCTCCTCTCCTCTCCTCTCCTCTCCTCTCCTCTCCTCTCCTCTCCTCTTCCTCTCCTCTCCTCTCCTCTCCTCTCCTCTCCTCTCCTCCTCTCCTCTCCTCTCCTCTCCTCTCCTCTCCTCTCCTCTCATCTCCTCTCCTCTCCTCTCCTCTCCTCTCCTCTCCTCTCCTCTCCTCTCCTCTCCTCTCCTCTCCTCTCCTCTCCTCCCTCTTCTCTCCTCTCCTCCCCTCTTCTCTTCTCTCCTCTCATCGCCTCTCCTCTCCTCTCCTCCTGTGGCTGCATGTGACTGTGGTCTCAGAGGGCCTCGTTAGGCATGATTAGGGGCCGGCTGGGCCTGAGATCGCACGCTGCCTTTACCAGCATAGCAGATTAGTGGACACCGGTGCAAGTGTTTATGGCTGTGTATATATATATTTAGAAACTAAATATAGCACAGCAGTTTCATCTTCCATACGTTTTATGACTATATGTATGCATGGCATCTACATATTATGCGCATGTATGTTTTGCATCTATATATTATGTATGCCATCAACATATCAATGTCAGAAAATTGTTTGTGTACTACGGAATTTACATGATACAAAATACAAGACGTTTTAATTGCCACACAAATATGGTGGCACCAAAAACAAGTTTGATGGTCGTTATTTGTGGCAAAGCTGTTCATATGTCTAGCATGTATTTATGATTATGATCATTATAGCACGTGTGGCTTCTGCGCAGTTTATCGCCGTAAGAGATGTGCTTCTCCCCTTGTGAGGGAGCGTATGGCGCTGCAGCAGCATTCCAGGCACTTTACGATTATATAAGATTCGCTTGGAGAACTCCTGACTGTATTGTCGAGCACTTTTTTTTCCTATTGAATATTTTAAATTTGATTCACCTCTATTGTGGTGGGTTTACGATTATGAAAGATTTATGAAATACACTCTCCTGGAAAGTATATCTGAATATATAGGATCATGAATATATGATACAACTCTCTCCCTTACAAAGTTTATGGATGTATTGCATAAAATCTGCCAGTCTTCTACAGAAAACATAAGCTACTAGCGCAGCTCTATTCAAGCAACTTCACAAGATGCAGACTAAACAAGATGCAGACCTCCCTTCCACACAGTGAAGTGTTTATTCAACATTTAGACCACTCAACACTGGGACCATACACTCGAGTATATGTTAAACCAGCTCTATAGGTATTGAATCAAAACTGCATTTTTATTGTAATGGTTCTCAACAGGGCTCAACAACAACCCCCAGGGGGCTTTGGGGGGCACTAGCGGGGCGTTGAGAAAGAGACAGCTGAGAGGGGACGGTGCTTAGTTGCGATTCGAGGGCATTAGTGTATTTTATTTTTTAATACTAAGGGGGGATGGGGGATGATGATGAAGTCAAGGGGGCGTTCAAAAAAGGTTGAGAACCGCTGGTGAAGAATTTGTGGCTGCATTAGATACATTTCAGTCCAGGCTCACCATAGGAACATGATACAGTTGGATCATATTTAGTTCATGAGTGTATAAATGTGCTTCTCTGCAGCATGGGCTATACAGTATGCAGGCTATATGTTGCAGCATAGGCATAATGACTTAATTATTACATAAGGGCCAGGTACTGACTGTGTGGTTCCCCACCCCCTGCTGAGCTCATAACAAAGCTATCTTCACAAAGATATACTCCTTTCGCCTCAACATGAATATGTATGAATAATGTGGACATAAATATTCAATGTTAATATATACAGTGTATGATTTAGCTGTCTTCGACTCAGTTGATGAGTTAGAATACAGTAAGACAAGTTGCTCTTCTGGGGAACATACTGTATCTGTGCTGCTGTGTTCTATTGTATGTGGATTGTAGATCTAGATGTGGGTAAAAACCCTCCGTACCAGCATGTGTCCCTTGTCTATTGAATAAAAAATATGTCTCTGTTGGTCCTCAGTTATGACAAGCTTGAACCCACTTAGCAGGGTAACTATACAGAAGGGATGTTTATAAACCAAGACTACTGATGAGGATAAGTTAACAGAAGGCTCATGCCAATGCTCACTTTGTTTTGAACTTGAGCAACTAAGTTGAAACAACAATAGGCCTATACTGTCATGTTGACCCTAATGACTGAGCTCTCTTTGTTGTTGAAAGTGAACAGTTAAGTTGAAACAATAAGTGTCTGCTTCAACAAACTTCACAAAACTTACAAAAAGGATTTGAATTCACTTGAAATTCTGAGAAAGCTGCCTAACTTACAATTTCAAGCTAAAAATTACTGATATTTTACAGTGTGTGTTCTATTGTATGTGGATGTAGATCTACAGTAGATGTGGGTAAACCCTCCTTAGCAGCATGTGTCCTCCTCCACGTCTAGTGAATAAAAAACATGTCTCTGTTCGTCCTCAGATAGCAAAAGACCCCCCTTGGCTGTTTGTGACCCTGACATGGCACACATCCGATGGGGTGGAGTGACACACAGCCCTAAACACACACACACACATGCACATGCACACACACACACACACACGCACGCACGCACGCAAACACACACACACACACACGCATACACACGCGCGCGTACACAGGCACACGCGCGCGCACGCACACACACGCACACACAAACACCACCCTGAGGGTTCAGTAACCCCTCGCCCCACCCAGTCTCATCTCCCGCCGGCAGCTGTCTGGATACAGCCCCTTGGTACATTGTCTGGTACAGCAGGAGTTTTTCTTTTTCTTCTTTTTTGAAATTCAAATTCCACGATAAAATAAAAAGAAACGAAACATAAAGACGGGAATGTCATGAATTAGTAATGAAAACAGAATTGCCTCTGTGTGTGCATGTGTGTGTGTGTGAGAGAGAGAGCGAGAGAGAGAGAGAGAGAGAGAGAGAGAGAGAGAGAGAGAGAGAGAGAGAGAGAGAGAGAGAGAGAGAGAGTGTGTGTTTGTGTGTGTGTGTGTGTGTGTGTGTGTGTGTGTGTGTGTGTGTGTGTGTGTGTGTGTGTGTGTGTGTGTGTGTGTGTGTGTGTGTGTGTGTGTGTGCATGAACTTGCATGTGTTTGCATGCATTTGTAAATTTTGTATGTGTGTGTCTGTGTTCGTGTGCATGTGTGTGTGTGTGTGTGTGTGTGTGTGTGTGTGTGTGTGTGTGTGTGTGTGTACGTGCATGTGTGTGTGTATGTGTGTGTTCATGCGCGCACTGTGTGTGTGTGTGCACTGTGCATGTGTGTTTGCGCGCATGTGTGTGTGTGTGTGTGTGTGTGTGTGTGTGTGTGTGTGTGTTTGCGCGCATGTGTGTGTGTGTTTTCATGCCTGTGTGTGTGTGTGTGTTTGCATGCATGTGTGTGTGTGTGTGAGAGAGAGTGGGAGGGAGTGTATATGCGGGCTCTCAGCCTTGACTCTGGAGAGTGAAACATTTGTTCTTGATTCCAGAGAGGGGTCTCGCGGCATGAAAAAAACATACCAACGCCAGCAGGATTATGCAGTCCGCCCTGACACAGAGCCATGTCATTGAGAAAGGTCATGTTACCATTACTGTGTGTTACACTTCTGATGAAACACGTCGTTTCCTATTGCACGGACAAGAAGTAAGAAGAAGGTATTGGAAAAGACATCAAAGAGAGTCTCTCTGTACTTTAGTCTTTTGCATTTTTTGTTTGACAGATTGTTAATATATTAGAAATATAATTTATATAATACAGGGGTTCCCAACCTTTTCCAATGTGGGGCCCACTCAAAATTGTCACAAATGTTCAGAGCCCACTTCTGACCCAATAAAGAATAAAACTCAAATAAATCAATATCTACACACACCAAAATATGATTATCATTTTTAGAAAATGTTTTCAAGGCCCACTTGGAATACCTTCAGGGTCCACCAGTGGGCCCCGGCCCATAGGTTGAAAATCACTGATATAATATAATAGAAAATATATTTCCACATCAGGACAGGGGGGAGAAAGGGGGTTGACACTGATCTACAATGAAGAGTCTCATAATTCAATTCCATTCTGCCTGTGGAACACGGTACTATGATTAAAAAGACTTAAACACCACAAAAAAAATTCACATTACATTGCATTACGTGTGTGTGTGTGTGTGTGTGTGTGTGTTTGAGTGCCTCCTTTTTGTGTGTCTAGAGTGCATGGGATGCATGGGTGTCAGTGTGTTTTAGTGTCTTCTTGTTTGTTTTTACCATATGGTGTGTGTGTGTGTTTGTGTTTGTGTGTGTGTGTGTGTGTGTGTGTGTGTGTGTGTGTGTGTGTGTGTGTGTGTGTGTGTGTGTGGTCTTTCTCAGATGAACCCCGGACATTTGACGCTGCACGGCAGCCTCCAGAACTGGTGTGTGAATGTGGGAATATGAGTATGTGTATTTTGCAAGTGCTTTGAGTCAACTTCATAGTTGTGATACTTTGCTATATGAACACGTGTTGTATTGTATTGTATTGTTGCACACAAAATCTTTAGGGATACATTATGACCTGGCCTTTGCCATTGCCTGGTAACAGCAAAACATATAACAGGGGCCTTGTCTTTAGAGTTTAAAGCCTGTCCAAGCTTAAATGGTTAATATTTCCACCTCTAATGCCACTACTGGTATTAGCAGTGGACTTAGTTGCTTTCTGCAAGTGACCATAGTGTCAAGCAGAATGCAGCAACCACATGCCTGTTTGTCTACACCTAGATCTCCATCCCCGATCTCCTCTCTCCCCACCCAACCAGAGAGACCTTGGCAAGGCTGGTTTTGTATTAAATATCCTCATCAACGTCAATGTCACTCCCTTCACCAATTCACCGAAGGGCCACTCTCGTGTCTCCGTCTCTCTCTGTCAAACACGGATGCAAAACGATATTCAGCAGGCAGAAATATGCAGGCAGGCAGATGTCATTTTTAAAACATATTTATCATGTCATGCCCACAGGCTGATAGCTTGTGACGATCTTGCGCCGGGCTATATATGTAAAGAGAATAAATGAGGGGTGTGCAGACATGACAGACAGACAGACAGCCTTGGCAACACCCCTCCGACTGCTATTGCTCTTCCTCCTCCTCCTCCTCATCAGCGAGACACACTGCTGTCATGGAGCTCCTTAACAGGACTTAATGGGGTCTCGTTCCAGTTTAGCTCCCACGGCACATCCATTTCAAGAAACAAATATGATCTAAAAGCAAACAAACAAAATCAAGGGTGTGTAATGGTGTGTCTCTGGTGCTGCTCAAGCTAGAAGCCGAGGCATCCATGCCACAAGGACAATTATGTGGTTTGTGCAATGACACTACTACACAATCGGCTGGTGGAGTTAAAGCTCCCCCCAGTGGTCAAAGGGAGCATTGCAGGGGAAGAGAGAGAGAACAAGGCCGATAAATGCTGGTAATGGGCCTTCTGCATCATTTACAGTGATGAGTGGAACTTCATAAGATCCGGCGAGACAGACTTGTTAATGTGTTTAATAATTTCATGGGCATAACAGACCCCCTCTGGGAGATAGGCAGCATATGCGTCCATGTACGTGCTGCATTTGATTATTCAAGAGACAGTGGAGGGGAGAAAAGAGCGAAAGAGTGTGAGAGAGAGAGAGAGAGAGAGAGAGAGAGAGAGAGAGAAGAGGAGGGGGGGAGAGAATGAATAAGACAGTGAAATAGAGGAATACAGACAGGGTGAGGCAGAAGTGCAACACAATGAGAGAGATAGAGAGAGAGAGAGAGAGAGAGAGAGAGAGAGAGAGAGAGAGAGAGAGAGAGAGAGAGAAACAGACACACTGTCAGACACATTGGGGACCCTACAGGAGTGGCCTCTCTCACGCCCACTTTCCTCTTTCCTCCCTCAGCAGGATAATAGTGTGCTGAGACGCGGAGAGAATCCATGCTGGATCTGGAGTAACAACACATTACATGGCCAAGTGGAGTCTGGCTAATGACTCAACATACTACTGTACTGTATCTCTCATCAGGGGACACGCCATGGCTACCACAAGATGCTAACACTAGCCGTGATGGGCAACATGAATTTGGTAGTTTACAATCCAGTGTCACCTATTGTAAATGACCTGGCTTTACCTGTCCAATTGCACCAGGTGGGTAATAAGGCATTCACCTGGTTGACTTGGAAAAAGTAAGACCATGTCTTTTGGACTTTTTTTTGGTGTGTATGCATGATTTATGGAGACAGGAAGACAATGTGTATTCAAGGGATTAAAGGGATGGTCCCTGATGGAAAAGGACAAGACATACAAGCACATGCAACAAATATTTGTAATATCGTCTCTGTCCAGCAGAAACCTTGTATCTCCCCCTTTTTTTTTATTTATTTCATGTTCGTTATAAAATATAAATCAGTAAAACTGGTCAGTGTCGATGAGTATATGTAGCCTAGGATATATTATTTAATAATATCGACCTCAGAGTTGAAATGGGCCTCCAGTTGCCCATCCCTGGATTATTTATTTAGAAAATAGTGATCTGTGAATTAATAAGTAAAAAACAATGGAAAGTAGAGATACAAGGTTTCTGCCCATCGGCGATATGTGGCTTAACTAATACGAAATGAATACAGGTTTTCCCATCTGAACACTGGTGAATGAGTAAATCCCAGGCAAACACTCAAACTTGATAGTGTGTTTTATGTGGTACGAGACAAATGTTGGACAAAACCCACAGCCAGACACTGAAAGTTATATTTTGTTTTCTTTAATAACACTACGTTACATAGAAAGGGGGGAACCCATGAAAAGATTAAAAGTATGAATATCATGTAAAAAAGCTTATAATGACCCTTTCAATGAAATGTAGAAAAAACACTTAGGATATGTGCAAAAAAGTCGTGAGTAATACAAGATGCGGTACATAACTTGCACAACAGCTTTTCAAGCAAACAAAAACAAACACAAACACGACGAACAAAACAGACATAAAACTGCCTTTTCTTTATTGTCAGCATGCCAAATGAATACGACATCAGTTATGATGTTCAAACTATCAACTTTTTTTCCTTTTTTTCTGAAAGTGCATCAAACGACTATAAAAAGAGTGGGAGAGAAAACCCCATACAAATCACAGAGGCCTTGCGGGCAGCAGGAGCGGCCATCTTGGCAAAACAATTACTCGGATCCATTTTTGCTTTCACTTGCTTGCCCGCAACTTCAATACTGACCACAGGGTCGAAAGAGTGAGATACGGGTGCTAGCACACATACACTCTAGAACAGGGGCCGAACAAACATACCCACATTCACACGTCAAACCGGCCACCTGTATACAAGTATGTTACATCATCATCATCCACCAAAGCCTCTCATTGGCTCAGACCTTCCGCTTCAGAACTTTAGAACTCACACAGTCTTTATGATGTCATCATGATGTCACAGTCTGCCTTGGGTCTCGTGGGTGAGGGGTGGGACTGATGCGGGCAGGGGTAGGGGAGTCCAGCAGGGGGTTTCAAACCTTTCCCCTCCCAGATGATCAACAAGCCAAGCTCACCAACACGTGTGGTTTCATTCTTTTTTGTTGTTGCTGTTTTGTTTTTGTTTTCTTGATGTTGCATACAAGCATGCACATAGAGAATGGGATTATGGGTAAAATGCGAGCGAGTGGTCTGGGTCGGCAATAGTGTGGGGAGGGTTGGATGGTTGGTTGGTTTACAATGCTGTCTCGAGTCGGCACCAGGACAATGGCCCTCAGGCGCGGGCTTTCTTCTCCTTGCGCCCAGAAGAGTCTGCGTCAGCTTTTCGTTTGTGAGCCTGCCAGCGAAAAAAAAAAAAAAAAAAAAACAGGAGCAAGGGGTTACATTGGAAATATCACAACTCACACCGCTCTATTACAGGACAAATATACAGGTCTGTGTATCCGACTGCTCCTAAATGTCATGGAAGTTTTTTAGTCAAATAAAACAAAGTTTAATTCCAAAGTTCAACATGATATGTTCAGTGGCATTTGTGATGACTGGACATTATCAATTGGGAAAAGGTAGAGCCAATAGCTTTAGTAAACAGAATGTAATACTGTACACCTCATGACTGCAAATGCTTCCCAATGCAATGCAGCTAGACCTTCTGAACAAAAAAAGAGGTTTATTACAAACGGGAGGTTTACCAGCATATGTAGATAGAATACTGTAATGATCTTAAGCTTTTTCCCTCTGGTAGTGTTTGTGCGTGTGTGTGCGTGTGTGTGCCTTGAACCGGCTGGCGTGTTCACGCCACAAGTCTGAGCGTGCGAGAACCAGAAAGTTGGTTTGTGATGCGAACCTAAAAATACTTTTTTCCTCCACGAACCCTGACAGCAACGTGGAGGTAAGCAGGTTCATCCGGGTAACACATGGTCACATGTGGAAAAAGTTCAGAACCCAGTATGAACACGAGTGAGTCGTAGGTAAGCAAATGTTACCGGTGCGGGAACAGACAGTTGCACCGTTCTGGACCCTGTTTCTCGACAGTGTCATTGCTAAGTAGTTAGCGACTTAGTAAGTTGCCTATGGGAAATTGCATTGCAACCAAGTAAATTGCAAACTTATTTTGCAACAACACTGTCGATAAATGGGGTCCTGGTTGGCCTGAAAACAGTATGAGACGCGTTTGTGCAGTGGTAGTGTGTATGTGAGTGAGAGTGTGTTCTGCAAGTGACTGTGTTGAGGGAACGGACAGTTGCACCGTTCTGGTGGACCTGAAAACAGTATGAGACGCGTTTGTGCAGTAGTAGTGTGTATGTGGGTGAGAGTGTGTTTTGCAAGTGACTGTGCTGCTAGTTCTTATGACCTGTCCCTTTGGTCCCCTCTTCTTCTTCTCAGCGCGCTCCTTCTCCTCGATCTCCATGTTCTCCTTCTCGATCAGCGAGATCAGAGTGTTGCAGCGCCTCTGGAGCTCCTGTCGCACACACACATACACACACACACACACACACACACACACAGACACGCACAGACGCACGCACACACACAACCAATCACAGGGTTTCAGGTTTAATCCCCACCCTTATCAATGCCTTCCTCCCTCCATGGCTGAAGTTCCCTTCAAGACACCTATCCCAACACTGCTCAAGTGAATGTAACAAGACAATCACAAAGAACGGACACACACACACACACACACACACACACACACACACACACACACACACACACACACACACACACACACACACACACACACACACACACACACACACACACACACACACACACACACACACACACATAAACACACACACACAGGACACCATCAGGTATCCACGGCACAGCTGGGCCTGCTGCTGTCTCCAGCCTGGGTGCGGTGTGCCTCTCCTCTCCCAGGGGGCTGTAGCCGTGTCATCTGGAGTGTGACTGTAGCCTTGCTGCCGCTCTGGCCTGGCCGGCTGTTCCATCTATCGGCCGCCTGCCGCCGCTTTGTACTGTGTGCGGTGCGGTGCGCCCACACAAGGTGGGTGTTTAAGCAATTAACGGCTAACACAGCCCAGTGCTATTAAAGTAACGGACGGACTGCTGCCGGATGTACAACACTGGTATGCTGTTAAGGCTAATTAAATACCCTGTGGCGAGCAATGACAGACACAGAATCTAACAGAGAGACAAACAGTAGACAGTATAAACCGTATAGACAGACACCATGTAAAAAGAATACAACCATGTAAAAAAAGAGAAGAACAAAAAAGAAAAGAAAAGGTCATTCCAACACACATGAAAAGGCAGACATATAGAGAGGCACATTCTCACACAAACACACACACACGCCATATGGTAAAAACAAACAAGAAGACATTAAAACACACTGACACCCATGCATCCCATGCGCTCTAGACACACAAAAAAGGAGACACTCAAACACACACAGACAAGAAGAGACAAGAATTCACACACTATGCACACGCAGCTCCCTCCCATAGCGGTTGGGGACTTGATGGACCAGTCAAAGCGAAACTGTGACGCGTTCCAAATACACTTTTACCGCTCCTTATAGACACACACACAACCACACACGCACACACACACACAAATACACACACACACTGCTACTACTACTACTACTACTACTACCCACTAACAGCTATCTTACCATTGCGGTCCTGGACTTGATGAACCAGTCGAAGCGGAACTGCGGGGCGTTGCGTACGCACTGGCGCAGCTCCTCGTAGACGTACTCCTTGTCAAAGCCCATCTTGTGCAGCATGCAGATGAGGAAGCGGTCCTCCTCCTCAGTGTAGTTCTTGCCCTTGTTGGTGCCGTACTGGATGCGCAGCTGGTGGAACGGTGCCTTGTAGCGCGCTATCTGCACACGCAGTCAACAACAAAAAGGGCAGTCAGCATTTCAGAGTAAACTTATAAAAATCAAGATAGAGTTGTAGATTAATTATATTATAGATTGAGTATTTACAACACTGTGGAGAGCCACATTTCTCTAAGAGCAGCCAGCAGTGTTATTTTAACTCTACAGCGCTTCATATTTACACAATATTGAGTAGAATTAACTTGTGCAACATTGACACAATTTTTGAGTGGGACCAAATGTGATCTGAAACAAAGTGAATTGCCTTTTAGCTTGCAGGCATGCAAGTTGCTGCATGAGCACTCAAAGTGCGACAAGGGTGTCAATGGCAGTAATTGACTATCTTTGTACAGTTGAGCTGGCAACAAAAGCGACAAAAGGCAACAAGGGTCAATTCGATGACATAAGCAACAGTTATTACTGTAGTTAACAGCTAATATTTTGGTAGCGACCTACTATGCATTTCAGCGATAGCTACAGCAGCCAATCGGAATATCGAAATAATCACATCTTACTTCTAACCATCTAACTTTGCCACTTTTGTGTCAGCAATGCTTTCTGAGCTTTATATAACTAGTGCACAAGCATTGTGCCGCATAGATACACAGCATAACACTCAATCAGAGACAAGGTCAACGGATCAACCATGAGTGACACAGAACACTCTCTGATTGTTGTTAAAGTTCTTTGTAGAAGTGCATTGAAAGGACTGGGACGTCTTCTGCTCTGAGTCTTTAAAGAAAAACAAAGCAAAATGAAGAATTTTCCCAAAAGCAACTGCCTGCCCGCCCGCCCCTAGCAGTATGACGAGCAGGTACATGCCCCTTTCCACAGCGCCCTGAGGACTGATGAGGACGCATGTCGAAACGTTAGTAAATAACAAATAGTAGACGTCCGTGTGGCACCAGATTCTTTTTCCTTTTTACTTATGATTTGGTCCTGCTCTGGTTGCACCAGATTGTTAATTTAGAAGCATGGAGTGTGTATCTCCTTTGTCTTTAAAGAAAACTTTGAAAGTATTCAGAGGCTTACGGTCATCCAAGTCAAGCAGATTGTGTCCAAAGACCAAAAAAATCAAACACAGAGGAGTAGCAACAAAAGCAAACATTACAGAGACGGAGAAAATCAAAGCGAATCCCTTGGAATCATGCATGATATTTTATTTCAGTAATGTGATGTTCCATAGAGGGCTTTCTTGTATGGAGGTATTGACTTTGTTTGTGCTGCAATAGCAAGATGGTACGCATGTCCGATGCTCTCCCAAGGACAGGGATGAGAGTTCATAAAACTACAGAGGGCTCTCGGTTTCGTTTGTTTCTTTCAGCCATGTCAATAGAGAACATGAGATGAGTCTATAGTGCTATGATCAGTTGTGTCTGCTGCACCGCTCCAGACTGGATATACTCAACTGAATATTAAATAAACATAAAGACCGATACATGTAGGCCGATGGATTGGCCCTGAAAGAAAATATGTCAGATAGACTTCTCTTTCCAGTGAAATATGAAATATTAGGGGCTCACATTAGGTTTTATTATTAGAGATGAGATATATGATAAGAGATATTTTTCACAAAATAACAATTCTCTCAAAATCCCAAGAATTAAGATGGTTAAGTTTAAGTCCAAGTTGAAATGTTAAGTTGACCTTGATCTCAGCATTATGCCCTCATTTTCAACATTCAAAACAAGGGAGAGTAACTGCAGGTCTTCCCAAGTCTCCCGCGTTGAGTTAGAGACAAAGTCCAGATCTTTAAGTCTTAAGCACAGGTTGTGGGAAACTCTTGGGGAACTGCAAATGTATTCTCAATATTTCAAGTTTAGTGTCAATATGCTGACTTTAGCCTCAAAATTTCTATGTTAATAATCTCATCATGAGAGAAATAAATTCCTTCGCGTGTGACTCAAACACTCCTCCGTATTAGTGCACTACACTATACACATTGGGCTTTTTTTCTTTTCTTTTTTTTTTACAATGACTGTTTCACAGTCACACCAGACTCACTACACACAGCACATGCAGCTTTTGCTTTGAAATCCATCAGGGTTCTTGGGAGAAAGGGCTGCTTTGTAGTTCAAATGGAGACAATTCAGCTTCCAAGCAGGAGGGCAACTAAATAAAATATAATACTGGTACTTAGCATTGTTTTAAAAGAATCCAGGTCCTACAATAAGCACAAAGGCACTCAACAGACTCCCTTCCCCACTCATAGTAAATGCAGCATCTGCGTTTTCACAATTGGAATTGAGTCCCTACACGGTACATTTTGAAGTGTTAATTCAACACATTCACAGCATTGGTCCTACTCTTAAAGTGTTAAATTAACAATGCAAAGACTACTGTGTGCACACGTAGCATTTGCTTTAAATCTGTCAGAGCTGATTCCCTGCTCCACAGTGGCCAGGGGCGTTAGGGCCAGGTCCCTGGTGTGGTCTAGGGTCCAGGGTGTCCAGACCTGGGCCATCTTGATGCTGATGACTAGATTACACCAGACTCACTACACCATACAAAAAAAACCCTGCTGGTCCATAGCGCTGTTTTAAATGAACCCAGGTCCTACACACTCAATTCTCTACCCATAGTAAAAAAAAAAAAATCCACAATCGGACATGCAGCATTTGCTGTAAAGATTCCCTGCTCCACAGTGCCAGTGGCACTAGGGCCAGGTCCCTGGTGTGGTGACAGCAGCAGTGTGACCTTGGCATCCAGGGCCCTCTTGATGCTGATGACTAGATCAGACCAGACTCACCACAACAAATACAGTGTGTGTGTGTGTGTGTGTGTGTGTGTGTGTGTGTGTGTGTGTGTGTGTGTGTGTGTGTGTGTGTGTGTGTGTGTGTGTCTGTGTGTGCACGTGTGTGTCCTTTCAGGGCCCTCTTGATGCTGATGACTTGATCAGACCAGAATCACTATAGCAAATACAATGTGTGTGTGTGTGTGTGTGTGTGTGTGTGTGTGTGTGTGTGTGTGTGTGTGTGTGTGTGTGTGTGTGTGTGTGTGACCTTGGCGTCCAGGGCCCTCTTGATGCTGATGCGCCTCTGGATGCGGGCTTCCCCACGCTCGATCTGGGCCATGATCTTCTCAATGTCCTGCAGCTCGTTGCAGCGCTCCCAGAACACCGCTGGACAACACACAACACACACACAGGGTTACACACACATACACATACAGACAAACCATGCACACCAAAGCACATGGACACACACACACACAGGCACACATGCACATGCACACGCGCACACACACACACACACACACACACACACACACACACACACACACACACACACACACACACACACACACACACTAGGTATGGTACGGTTTGCGTAGCAAACCGAAACCGTACGGTTTGCATGTCACGGAACGGGGTAGTGCGCAACCGCACGGTGCCCACGGTTTCAAAAAAAAAAAAAAAAACACCAGCGGACGACGCAATTAAAATCCTACTACTTTTACAAGCATACAACACAAAGACTACGTAGGATATTGAGTGTGGAAAGACTTATCAGCCAACTGAAAGGCATAATGTAACAGCATGCACCAGCTGACTAGGCTACAGTAGCCTGCGCAAGTGCAGGTCGGTCAGCAGCGTCTCCCTTTCCCCCCTCTCTCTCCACGTTAACGCAAGCGACTGCCCCCAGCCTTTATTCTGACCAATTTAAATTAAATGAACATGAATTTACAAAAAATGACAGATTAGCAGAACAAAGTAGACTATGACTTACGTTACAGTAGCCTAGTGTAGGCGATATCCACGTGACATTGAATGGGGATTCCAGACGGCAAAATGCGAGATAATTGAACATATCCACCAGATTCACTGCGCTGTCCTTAACTGGAATCAACTGTATTCCTGATATGTAGGCCTAGCCAGTTAAACTCTGATGGAATGAAGGGAACTTTGTGCTGTTGCCTAGTTAACATTGATTTTTAACACTATAACCAAAATAAAATTTGACTGTTTTAACAGTCTCAGCTTCACAGGAGTTTTTTTTAAACATTCTTGTGTATTGTATACACTTCTAAAAAAACGATCTTTTTAAATTATTTGTTACCTTAACTTTTACATTTTAACATAACTTAACCCTCTCACTTGTTCACTTAAAATTGAATTTGACTTCTGATTTTACTTCTATGCTTCTCACGGCCGGCAGTTTCATGATAGGAAGCAGCTGATTCATCCTAAGCGCAAAAGTCGCAGAAAGCGGTATCAAAATAAAAGTCCAATTCGTTCTCAATGTGTCATTAACCAAAATAGTCATACTGCACTGACCTAATGGTCCCATTGCCTACAGGAGTGTAGCTGTTTTATTTTTACACGTCAAATGTGTTATAGTATGTAATATTTGAATATTTGTCAACTTAAAAGTTAGGACTTAGTTCTCCTTTTTTGTGAAATAAATGGAAGCATGTTAAAATCGCTGATATCTTTCCTCTTTCAGTAACTTCACCTTGTTACAGGTTAAATGAAGTCAAATTCAACATGATAAGCTTACATTTTCATTCAAATTTTTATATTATACATTTCCAGTGCATAATAAATTTTATTTATTTAAAAAATAAAAATAAAAAATAACAGAACCGTACAAAACTGAAAACCGTGACCTTGAAACCGTGACATGGACCGAATCGTGTCTTTTGTGAACCGTACCACCCCTAATACACACACACACACACACACACACACACACACACACACACACACACACACACACACACACACACACACACACACACACACACACAAACACACACAAATGCAGCACGAAGAAGTGGTCACTCTACTGTGTCATGGGTCACAGTGGAACGTGACAGCAACACTGACTGGACGGTTGCATGTTACCGGAATATTCTATGACCTCCTCCGGAGTCTTGCCCTCGACCTCTCGAGCGATGTTGTCAATGTCATCGCGACCATACTTCTCGTTGGCTTTGATGAACTGATTAAAGTCACGCTTGTTCCAACTGGTGAATCCCTATGAGTACCAATACAGTGTAAAAAAAATATCAGGCTACCAATAATTCGAAATCAGCGTACCAACAATTATGTCAAACATCTGATTGTACTGTGTGTGTGCGTATGTATGTATGTGAGTGAGTGAGTGAGTGAGTGAGTGAGTGAGTGAGTGAGTGAGTGAGTGAGTGAGTGAGTGAGTGAGTGAGTGAGTGAGTGAGTGAGTGAGTGAGTGTGTGTGGTCACTGTCCCCGTGTGTTTGTGTGTGTGTGCGTGTTTGAGTGTTTCTGTGCGCGCACACTTGTGTTTGTGTGTGTGTGTGTTGTTGCTGTCCCTGTGTATGTGTGTGTGTGTGTGTTTCTGTGCATGTGTGTGTGTGTGAGTGTGAGTGTGTGTGTGTGTGTGTGTGTGTGTGTGTGTGTGTGTGTGAGTGTGTGTGCGTGTGCTTGCCAGCACATGTGTGTGCTTCTCTGACTGTGTGTTATTGTGTGTGTGTGTGTGAGTGTGTGTGTGTGTGTGGGTGTGTGTGTGAGTGTGTGTGTGAGTGTGAGTGTGTGTGTGAGTGTGTGTGTGTGCGCGCGCGGCCGCACATGTGTGTTTCTCTGACTGGGTGTTATTGTGTGTGTGTGCGCTGTACCTGTGTGAGTAACTTCTCCTTCTCCTCGGTCTCCTCGGGGGAGAGTGGCTCGGCTTCATCTATTTTGCGCTGCTCCTCTTTCTGGACCTGCG
>NC_085863.1:51906259-51923759 GCF_034702125.1 Engraulis encrasicolus
TGTGTGTGTGTGTGTGTGTGTGTGTGTGTGTGTGTGTGTGTGTGTGTGTGTGTGTGTGTGTGTGTGTGTGTGTGTGTTGCGTGTGTCTGCGTCCATGCGTGACCTCACCATGGCTTGCAGGTCCACCTGGGGGTTCCAGTCGGAGTCGTAGAGTATGACCACGTCTGCGGTGGCCAGGTTAATGCCCAGGCCCCCGGCACGCGTGCTCAGCATGAAGATGAACTTGCTGCTGTTGGGGGCATTGAACGCCTCGATGGCTTGCTGCAGCACAACCAGACAGATGAGGAGTAGGAGAGGAGAGGAGAGGAGAGGAGAGGAGAGGAGAGGAGAGGAGAGGAGAGGAGAGGAGAGGAGAGGAGAGGAGAGGACGAGAGGGGAGGAGAGGAGATGAGAGGAGAGGAGAGGAGAGGAGAGGAGGAGGAGAGAAGAGGAGGAGGAGAGGAGATGAAAGGGGAGGAGAGGAGATTAACAGGGAGGTGAGAAGAAGAGAAGAGAAGAGAAGAGAAGAGAAGAGAAGAGAAGAGAAGAGAAGAGAAGAGAAGAGAAGAGAAGAGAAGAGAAGAGGAGAGAAAAGAACAGGAGAGCAGAGCAGAGAAGAGAAGAGAAGAGAAGAGAAGAGAAGAGAAGAGAAGAGAAGAGAAGAGAAGAGAAGAGAAGAGAAGAGAAGAGAAGAGAAGAGGAGAGGAGAGGAGAGGAGAGGAGCCAGATCACAGACAGAGAAGACAAAAATAGACCAGGACAGTCAATACATATAGATAGGGGGTCATTTACGAGGGCATGGCTGGAGATATAACAATAGGGATTGTACAGTAAGTGTGCTGGCAGGACCTCTTTTGCTTTTCGACTATTATGTTACTCCTATTATATTACTTGTTTGTTTCCTTGTGTGTTTTATCATTCTCTCTATGTGTGTGTGTGTGTGTGTGTGTGTGTGTGTGTGTGTGTGTGTGTGTGTGTGTGTGTGTGTGTGTGTGTGTGTGTGTGTGTGTGTGTGTGTGTATACTGTGTGTATAACTACTGAACTATCAAAGTGAATTCATAGTATGGTCAATGCTCTAAATGGGCTGGTAGTTAACAGTACTCACTTCACTTCTCAACTTTGGCTCAGAGAGTACCAGGACTTTTTCCGTAATACCTATATACAGCATTACAGTGCAGTACATTTGAACATTACTTTTTAGGTGAGCACTGCCACTTATTTTTTGCCACTTAAAGCACTGAGTACGGCAGAGCTAAACTGTTCATCACGCGATTGTGTGTGTTTGTCTGCTGTACCTCTCTGGCTTCGTGGGGTGTGTTGCCGTCCAGTCTGCAGTACTCGTAGCCCCTCCACATGCAGTAGTCCTCCAGGATGTCCAACACACGCGTCATCTGGCTGAAAATCAACACCCTGGACCCTGAGAGAGAGAGAGAGAGAGAGAGAGAGAGAGAGAGAGAGAGAGAGAGATTATTACTTAGAGATTTGCACCAATAAGCAGTTGGACAGGTATGCCAAATAAAGTGGCCGATGAGTGTAGTTAGCATGTGGAAGAGAGTAAAGGTGAATCTCTGGGTGGGTGGCTGCCAGAGGTGTGACCAAGTCACTAATGTGCAAGTCACAAGTAAGTCTCGAGTCTTTCCACTCAAGTCCGAGTCAAGTCACAAGTCAAGACACATCTGACCAAGTCAAGTCCAAGTCCAAGTCGTACCCCAGCCAAGTCAAGTCCAAGTCTCATTTTTTTTCAAGTCCTTAACAAGTCACAAAGGAATTTTCTATTTGCAATCACAATTTCGATCATAAATTCATTAGTATAATAATGAGACCTGAGTAAAAAGATGACAATGACTAAAACAGTTGCTGAGAAATCAGTCTAAACCAAACTACTGCTTGTGCTGTGTATGTAAAATGTAATTTAATTTCATATTTTTTTTCACATAAAAATACATTTCATGTGAATTTGTACTTAAACAAAGGAGCAACCATATGCCAAATATTTACTGTTCAGTGGGCAAATAGTCCTGTTTGCATGCATGCGTGCGTATGTGTGTGTGTGTGTGTGCGTGTGCGTGTGTGTGTGTGTGTGTGTCCGTTCCATCAACTGCAGAAGACCGGTCATCTAGTCAAGGTTGTATACAGACTCTAGCATCATAACGGTAAGGGCAGGGCTCTATGGTTAACTTTTTCACTAGGAGCACAGGGCCACAGCTTTGGCTGGGCCCAGGACCAAAAACTCTGAATGCACCCCCTAAATCCACACCCCTGAAACTACAAGCCTTGACTGTTTTAAGACCGTTTAATTTCAATGAGGAAAAAAATAGACAAGTTACAACTGTCAAATCCAAGTCGAGTCCCGAGTCAAAGGCGTGCAAGTCGAGTCGAGTCGCAAGTCCTTTCTGATCTTGAAATTTCAAGTCGCAAGTCTTCACACCGCTGACTCGAGTCTGACTCGAGTCAAAGTCACTGGACTCGAGTCCACATGTCTGGTGGCTGCTTTGGTGCATCGCAGCACTAGGTTTTGAGCCTCAAGTGCAGGTAAGGGTTGTGTCCTCTTAAGACAAACCACCTATGCACCCCTTTGACTAGATATTCCCCACCGACACACAGCACAACAAATGTAATGTCTGAGAGGGCTTTCAGCCAGAGTACACCGGGCGGGCACAGCTGGTGAATATCAAAGTGAAGTTGAGGTCAGAAGAAACACTGGAGAAGTTAAGTGTGCGAACACTGTCATGAATACTTCAGAAAACCTGCTCCCTTTCTTCAGCTATTGAGCTCACAAGAACCCCCTTGCCCTGAAAAACACATTCCAAAAATGAAATGCAGTTTTAAAGTGTAGAAAAGAGAGATATCCTCCGCTCTCCTGCACTTCACAATCTGGTGCGTCACGGGGAAGGACTAGTAATTGCAGAGAAAAGAAAGGAGTCACCGGAGCATCTTCACATGTGGAAGTTTACTTGTTTTACTGGCCCAGTCTTGGCACTTGGTAAATAAAACAAGTAAACTTCCACATCTGAAGATGCTCCGGTGACTCCTTTCTTTCTCAGCATTGTAAAGTGTGTTTGTAATGTTCATGTGATGTAGTAATACAATGAAACACAAAATACAGGCTAATATCTATTGCTGTAGAATAAAGTGAAGAGTTGATTGGACTGCTTTACCTGTCGGCCGTACAGGGACTGTCCCCGTAGAGAATAGTGAGGTTACATGCCTTTGCTGAAGGGCACTTCAGCCTCCCACCTACTTTTTTCCCTAACTGGTGTGGGAATCAACTCCCTAATAATGATCTACATTCAGCCTCAAAGTCATCGCAACATTGTGTGCAGTTAAGAAGTTGTATGAAGATAGCGCCAATGTGTGGGGGGTGTAAGTGAAGCAAGTCAGTTAGAACCCACCAAGTGCCATATGTGACCATAGAGAGCAAAAAATATACCTTCAAAGTTGTCACAATTCTGTCAGACATGCTGTAGATACACAGTACTACTGTATGTACTGTACTTTCTAACTAGGAAGAGACCGGAGATATAGTTACAAGATTGAGGTGTCATAAAATCAATGTCCAGTCTAAACTCAATCTGACAACATATTTAAGCTACTGCCCTTTGGCTTTTCAGGCCAGTGCTGTCTAGTGCATCCCTATGGATGAGAAAAGGCTGTGCTGCCAACCATCTAACACCTCCCTTCCTGGTTCCTTTCCAAAGTGGATTGAAGGGGTAAAGCTACATTCACACACGTCGCTGCTAGTTACTAGCTTCTCGCTCGCTCGCCTACTCGCCACTCTCTCATGAAACGATCGCTAAACGTTCCTGCGGCTTAAACTGCCAATGCACAGACGAGAAGTACCGAACTCTGCATTCCAATTGGTTATTCGCTTTCTCGCCTCGCTCGAACACATAGACATTCTGTTGACTTCATTCGCTGAGCGAGTAACTAGCAGCGACGTGTATGAATGAGGCTTAAGCTTAGTAACACCTACCCACCTTGCTTATGACCTATATGGGGTGAAAGGGTTGAGAAGGAGGTTTGTCAGTATTTTAACACCCCCCCCCCATATTCCTGTCCTTTGTTAGTTGAAGGAAATAGAAAGGGGGATTGTGTCAGCCGTGTCCCTACCTTGCTCTCTGACTTTGGGCAGCAGCTTGTCCAGCGCCAGCATTTTGCCGCTGTTGGCGACCAGGTGCATGTCGGTGGTGTAGGGCGGGCCGGGCTCGGCTCCGTCGAACAGGTACGGGTGGTTGCAGCACTTCCTTAACTGCATCAGGATGTTCAGCAGCCGCATCTTGTCCATCTTGCCGGCCGAGTTCAGGATGTCGATGTCCTTCATCAGGATGCGGGTGTACCTGCGACATCAGGGGCCAAGGTTTCGTCACTGGCTGCACATATTTTACTTTTGTCCCACTTTTTGGGATCACCTTTTCCTTCTCCTCAAAGTATGTTAAGTCTATGTGTCCCATACCTGTATGTGCTACTGTATAAAAGTTAATTGCAATTTGACAAGAGTGAAACTGCAATGACATGTTGATGTTGACTAAGACACTTAAATCTACTGCTGTCATTGCATGTAAGACAATTTCCTGTTTGGGAGTATCTATAGTAACACAAATATTATCACTATTCTCTTTACTTGCAATATAAATGTTATAACAGTCTTAATGTGAGGAAAAATGAAAGCAACCTTCTTTAACAACGCATTTGAGGCCTTGCGTTTAGGAAACAAACACATTTTAAAAGGCAAAGTGCAGTACCTATATATTTTGTGACTAATTTGTGACAACATATCTTGTGGCAAAGCCTTATGGTCCAAATGTGTCCTGTTTTAGAGACATTGCTGTGACAAATTTGCAGTAACTACAATATACAATCTAATACCAAGGCTTCGACAGCATTTTTCTCAGTTTCAATGTTGGCATAGTTACTACAGTATATCCTATCCTATATTTGTAGGATACAGAAACAGTGGTAGCCATAGGGGGGATGGCTAAAGGGCTACTACGTACACATCCATGTAGGATACCAACAGGAGTAGACATACACTACGTTAACAAGACATTTTTAATTCCGAATTAATAGTTCAGAATTAAATAGTTCCGTCAAGTTTACTTTGATCTTTCATTTAATTCCGAATTGTGAGGTGTTTACATGAAGTTTTCAAAGCGGAATTAAGCTTTATTTAGAATGAAAGTGAGTTAATTTGGAATTAAATGTCCCATGTAAACGTAGCCATAGAGAATTAAATGACCAAAGGGCTACATACCGAAACAGTGGTAGCCATAGGGGGGATGGCTAAAGGGCTATTGCATACCACTCCACGTAGGATACCAACAGGAGTAGACATACGTAGAGAACAAAATGACCAAAAGGAATACATACCACTCTCGCTGCATCTTGCTGAGCCCCAGGTAGATCTTCACCTCTGTCTTGGGCAGCAAACTCTTCTCCACGTCCGCTTTGATCCTCCTCAAAAGGAACGGCCTCAGCACCTATGAAACACATCACACAGTATTAGCCCTGTGCGTGCGTGAGTGCGTGTGCGTGTGTGTGTGTGTGTGTGTGTGTGTGTGTGGTAGTAGACTAGACTCCTGTCCATGTCTGCCTTGATGCTTGTCAAAAGGAGCATCAAAAGGGCGAGCTTTCAGATTCTACCCCAACCCACATCCCACAGCCTGAAACAGACAGAATTTCAAAACAAATTTGTCTTTGGGGTGTACGTGTGTGTGTGTGTGTGTGTGTGTGTGTGTGTGTGTGTGTGTGTGTGTGTGTGTGTGTGTGTGTGTGTGTGTGTGTGTGTGTGTGTGTGTGTGTGTGTGTGTGTGCGTGTGCTTTCAGATTCTACCCCAGGGCGAGCTTTCAGATTCTACCCCAACCCACATCCCACAGCCTGAAACAGACAGAATTTTAGAACAAATTTGTCTTTGGGGTATATATGTGTGTGTGTGTGTGTGTGTGTGTGTGTGTGTGTGTGTGTGTGTGTGTGTGTGTGTGTGTGTGTGTGTGTGTGTGTGTGTGTGTGTGTGTGTGTGTGTGTGTGCGTGTGCGTGTGTGTGCATTCTCTCACTTCTTGATGTTTCTGTACCACTTACTGCGTGCAGTCTTTCCACCAGCTTCTGATCACCCAGGCAATTATTAGTGTCGAACCAGGAGTCAAAATCCTGAGGATAGAGCAAGGGGAACATGAGAACATAAAAGAACATTACAGAGCAGAGAGAAGCATCAGAAATTCAAGAGAGAGGGAAACCAAGGGGAGCCAGAGAGATACATAGAAGTAAACACACCTCCTGCTGGTCCACTCTTCCACACTCTGAATAAAAAAGGGCAACACACACACCAGCACATCCACATGCACACACACACTCTATTCTTACACTTACATACACACACGCATTTAGACAATACTCACACACCCACTCACACACGCTAACATACAGTCGGCTGACAACACAGTCTCATCCAAACTCGTCAATTTCTGACTACCGTTGACCAGGGGGCAATTTTTGATGACGAGGGCATACCTGCCACGTCGCAGGTTGACGAGGTCGCCTAAACGTAGACCTTTCCCTAACCCTGACAATCAGTTAACAGGGTGTCTACAGGTTTGACCAAGTCAAAATTAAGACATCTTAAGACTTTTCAATACCATTTTCCAAATAAAATTAAGACCAACTCGCTGCGTTTACAGGTTTTAGCAAGTCAAAATTAAGACATTTTAAGACTTTTCAATACCATTTTCCAAATGAAATTAGGACCAACTTGCAAGATCATACACAGGTTCAAATGAAGCACAAAAACCAATTGGTTATTTACATTAATGTAGCCGTTTGAAAACACAAAACTATACACAATGAAACTTTACACTAAATAAAATGCAATAATGCGTTCTAAATTACACTACATGGCTACAACTCCCAATTTCTGTCGCGAAGTTCATCACATGGCTGACATAATTATTCCTCCCTAAATTAAGCTCCACAAATTTAAGACATTTGGGTTGAAAATTTAAGACAAAATAAGACTTTTCAAGGCCTTATTTGTCGAAAATTAAATTTAAGACTTTTTAAGACTTTTTAAGGACCCGCGGCCACCCTGGTGAAGTTATGCTGCCGCAAGGGGGCGCCTTTGAGGCGCGCATCACTTTTTGACTCCAAGGGAATACTTCAGAAGTCAACAATTGCAGTCTGGTCAAAGGTAGTCAGAAATTGACGAGTTGGCATGATGCACTGTAGCGTCTGACTGACTTTATCAAAAACGGCAGTTTAAACTGACACTGTGTGAGATTTTTAGTTGTTTAGTTCCAGAATTCATGCTACCCATTCACCAATGTTACCTTTTTCATGAATATTTGCCACCACCATGAAATTCTGAGTATTCATTATGACCGGAAAAATTTCACTTTTCATACATGAAAAGGGGGATCTTCTCCATGGTCCGCCATTTTGAATTTCCAGAAATAGCCATTTTTGGCGGCAAAAATGACTGTACTTGGGCCATACTAGAAAATATTAGTTTATTACTTTGTAAACTATCATGAAAAGGTCATATTTGGCAATAGGTGACACAGTTTCAATGAGCAGCATAGTTGCAGTACCTTTTTTGACCATTTCCAGCTCAGTGTCCCTTTAGACTGACTTTAAACTGACTTCAGAAGATAGTAGCAGTCATAACAATGACTCACGTTGGCAGAGTTAAAGACATCCGGGAGCAGGAAGTTGAGCAGTGACCAGAGCTCGTGCAGGTTGTTCTGAAGAGGCGTGCCGGTCAGAAGAAGACGATTGGTGGTCTTGAACTCACGCACAATCTCCGACAGCTGGAAGAAATCATGCACTCATCAACATTCACACTATTTACCTGAGCAGTATATAGATGGTCAACCTGGATTCAGAAGCTACAATCCACTGTTAACCTGGTTTTACCTGTCCAATTTCCCAATTTGAAAAGATAATGATGGTGCATTACAGACCGAATCCAAATTAGTAGGAGATCGAGATCTCCCACCTCCTACTCGCTGTACTCCCAAATTGAAGTCGGTGGTGCCCATGGAGCATTATTTAAAATGTCAATAAGTAACTGAAACTTTATTTCTCTCGTGTGCAGTTGTTTCAGACACAGATATTATAACTCAACATCTTCTTCATTTTATCGAATAATACTGAGTCAAAATAAAACAGAAATAATAGCTATTATGACTCAATAAGCCTTGCTAAAGTCAGTTAAACCGCAGCGTTTGCTATGGCTGTAGAACTCCCACTTCAACTACCAGGAACGGGAGCTGGAACGTCGAAGAAATGTGATGTCATACTAGTCTGGATTGGATCTGGAATGCAGCATTAAATCAGGTCATTTGGAATATGTGGCACTGGACTGTAGCTGCTGAATACAGGTTGCACATCACTCCCCATTATACTCACAATTCATGCAAGTGTAAGATGTGTGAGGTCGGACGCACATAGGCTCCGACAGCACTGCGGCGCACTTTCGCTTCTGACATAATTCGGACCTCCAAACCCAATTTCACCCAAACATTGCATTGATAGTCAATGGGCGGCGCCGACAAAATAGAAATTGTCTCTAATTGCTATCCGACATCAGTGAATGTCCGCGGACATCGGCGCCAGTGTGCGTCGAATTTTAGCTGAGCAGTGCTCAGCACTTTGTCGGAGCCGGTGTGTGGAAGCCCAGATGTTGTATAAAGGTTATCAATCATAGTTTCCCCACCTTTGACTTCTCATTCTTGATCCTGTGGGCCTCATCGATCACCAGGTACCTCCAGTTGAACTTCTTGAAGACCGACTTTTCCCTGATGACCATCTCATAGGAGGTCACACACACGTCCCACTCCCCCGGCATCATCACATCACGGATGAACGCCGCCTACACCCGCACACGCACACACACACACACGCACATACAAGTACACACACAAGCACACAAAAACATATGTGAGTGTGTACAAAAACACATACAGTACATACCCAATCATACAGACATACCACGTGATGCACATGTGTACGCACAAATACATAGATAGTCAAACACACCCACACTCATATTGTATGTGCACACACTGAAAATAGTGCTCACCAACACTATGCACAGAAAATCACATGCTGATGAAGGCCGTAGGGCTGATGCATGCTGGTGATTTTTAATGCACTACCCCACTGAATAAAGATTATTTTGAACTTTTTAAATGAAGCGCCTGGACCAAAGATCTTTTTCCTCCCTTTTTGTTGAACTATGCACAGAAAATATTTAGATGTTAATTCAACAATTAGAGAGTCAAATTCAACACTTCTAGTTAGTCCTACTCTGACAAACACCCCAGCTTGCAAAACAAGTAGCAGCACACTAAAAGAGGCGAGTGCAGTGACAGCCTCACCCTAGCATCCGTGTCCCCAATGACCTAAAATGGTTGTCCAGTGTTACCGCAGAAATACACCTACCGCGACAAGAGCGAGGAAGTAATTGACTTTGTATTGAGTCGCGCGATAAAAGCGATTCTGGAGACTAGAGTGATTTGCGCGACGAGCGCGACAGTTTGAAGTTGAAATCCTTTCAACTTTCTATGACGCGGTTCGGCGACAAGCCGCGACAGCCAATGACTGTATAGAGGTCAGTGACCACAGCCAATGGGAATGCTTGAATGCTTTGCCTTCTGCCTGTACGGACATACCCTAGTCTCCTCAATCGCTCGTATCGCTTGCTGCTGCACTCTGTCGCTTGAATCGCATCGCGCCTGGTCTATTCGCGCGGTTATAGCAAGTGTCCTAATCAAAGCCCTACCCTTGCGTCCTTGTCCCCGATGAGGCAGACGGCCTTGAGTGTGGGCACCCAGCGCTTGAACTCGTTCATCCAGTTGTGCAGCGTGGACTTGGGCACCAGCACCATGTGGGGGCCGGGGATGTTGCGGTAGTGCTTCAGGTAGCCCAGCAACGCGATGGTCTGCAGCGTCTTCCCCAGACCCTGACCAAACACACACCAACATGCACCGTAAGGCAATATGCACATGTATAAACAACGCAGTCTCACCCCAAGTAGTCAATTTCTGACTACCTTGGACCAGACGGCAATTTTTGACGTCTTGGGTATTCTTTCCACGTCACATTTTGACTATGTGGCCTAACCCTAAACCTATTCCTAAACCTAACCTCAATGACGTTATGCTGCCACAAGGGGGCGCCTTTGAGGACATAGTCAAAATGTGACGTGGAAGGAATACCCAAGACGTCAAAAATTGCAGTCTTGGGGTGTCAAAAATTGAGTAGTCAAAAATTGACTACTTGGGGTGAGACCGTGTAGGTATAAATGACTAATACCTTCATGGTGAATTATTATATATGTATATATACAGTATATATATAGTCAATTATTATTTAATCTTAATGACAAATGTTAATAGCTATACTAGGCATAAATTATAAACAGTAACTTTATTTCGTATTCTATATAGAATGGCAAATCAAGTTACTGTTAATAATTTATGCTTAGTATAGCTATTAACACATGTATCATAAAGATTAAATAATAATTGACTCTGACGACGCTCTTAGCATAGAGAAAAAAAAATCAGGAATAGGATATAGTGTTAAAAATAAATCCCAGTATCACCTCTGCCAGCGACAATTTTCCTCGAGATTTTCAGTTGAAAATAGAGTGCTAATTTGACAAAGATAACACTTTCAAGAGGAAAGCACTGATGTGACAGCTGTGGTAGTGCCTCTGTTACTCTGTTCCCATCTCTTTAACTCTAACCTGGCAAGTCAGACTACAGTACAACATGAAAAGCTTCGCAACACTGCAAAGCTGAGGAGCCAACGGTCCACATTTTAACCAGTTCAAACTGCTTAACCAACTGCATGTAAAAGTTATGTTCACACCATGCAAAGCTCTCCTCAGTGACTTACTACACAGATTTTTGTAGCCCCTCAGTCCGCATGTCATTCCACCAGTGGAACGCTGTAATAGACACTGAAAAAACATAACTGCCATCGTACTACACCACTATGACAGTGCACAGGGCCTTTAATACATTACGACTGGACTGGTCATTGCCATTCTGCTAACAGCTCATTTATAACAGAGGCTGTGTCTTACTGGGTCAAAGGGGTTATAATAGTACAACAAAAATCATGCCCCAGCTGTTACTTCACCCTATGGTGCTAAGCTAGACCAACCCGCCAGGTAGGGGTAGGTGATATGGCAAAAATATTAGCATAAAATCTTGATTTTGACTATTTTTTTTATCATGCTCTTCTATCGGGAAGAAAAAACAAAGACAAAGACGGCATTTTAGGGGTACAAACCTTCCTGAACAGATTTTAATGAGTATGCTTGCAATTTTGCATGTGCAAGCATGGTGTACAAACTAAAATGTAATCACACTGATAACACCCTGATTAAGGAATATAATTAATTCCATAAAAATAAGTGAAGACAACAATACTAAATAAGTCACTCGGATAAAGTAAACATCCTCTCACTCCAAGGTGATCTATACGATTTCTTCACACAGATTGTCGACAAACTCCTACCTACTCCTTCTTATCTCACACCCCGACCACCAGCCAAAATTACTTTCTGTCGCTTAATGGGTATGTCTAATTTACTACAGTAGGCATTACCATTTCATCAGCCAGGATGCCATTGATGCCATTCTCATACAGAGAGATCATCCAGTTCAGACCCCGGACCTGGTAGTCTCGCAGAGTTCCATTCTTCACATCTGTGTGTTTTTATGTGAATGTGTACACACACACACACACACACACACACACACACACACACACACACACACACACACACACACACACACACACACACACACACACAACCTGGGTCAATATTTTTTTTTTGGATGGCTTGCTGTTGGCTTCAGGTGTCCACCTTGTAATAAATTCCAGTTAAAATTATTTTTGAAAAAAAGCGATTTTATTATTTTATTTTACGTTTGTTTAACCAGGGAAAACAAAATCACACTGAGGCAGCAGTCTCTTTTCCCAAGTGAGCCCTGTCCAAAATTCATATGATCAGAAGAGTAGAGACAAGAGAAGAGTAGACAGAAGGGAAGTACGCACATGAGGGAGACTCCTCGAAGCGCACGAGCACGTTGGCAGCCTTGCGAGACTCCGACAGCAGCTCCTCATCCTCCTCCTGCTCCGTACGACGGTGGCGGTTACTATGGCAACCAGGAGAGAAGCGTGAAATCACGTTCCCACCGTTTCAATGGGGAAGATGAACTAAAAATGACTGCACATTCTATGCCATTCCCAAACTGGTCCTATTGCTGGCATGTCTCACATTTACTGCGACGGCAATTGATATGTACCAAAATGTGTATTCAGATTTCCGACCAAAGTCAGTGCAATTCACTTTTTTTGTTGTGTGAAAACATGAATTTAATTAAAAAGCATGTTAAACAAGTGGAGTAAGACCTCCAAAATGAGGTGGTCTCTCTCTACTGAACTGCAGAGTCTAACACCATCAAAATACATTATGGTGGGCTCAGATTAACATTAATGGGGAAACGTCAATGATACCACTTGTGGTGCTCGATTTTCATTCTGTGGTGCTGTACGACAGAATGGTCTATGTATGGGAAACACTGAAAGGCATGAAAAGATATACAAACGAATAAATAAAACAAGAAGCCAACGCACTCGCCCACAGAGAGGAGGTTCTGCTTCTCGTCCTGCTTGGCACGGGGCCGCCCCACCTTCACCTTCAGGGGCGAGGTGGGGGACTTCTGGGAGGCGGGCTGGATGAAGTGGGCAAACAGCTCCGTTTGCTTGAGGAGAAACTCAAATCGGTTCGCACGGTCCGTTTTCTGAAGGCAAGAGGACAGAGCAGACAGAAAACCACAAGTTGACAAAATATAAAACACATTTTTTTGTTCTTGTTGATTTCAGTAATTCAACACCATGCAATTCAGTGTAATAACAAGTGTTGACTACTCACTGCACAAGTCAGTAGCCTAATATGCTTCAATAGACAATTATTCAAAGTATTAATAATGCACTCATTAAGACACAGCATAATAAATTAGCTGTTACCATAATGGCAATGACCAAGTTGTAGTGCATTACTAAAGGCCCTGAATTATGCCATAATAGTGTAGTACTATGGTAGATAACACTTCCTTGACTATTACAGTGTTCTGCTGGTAGAACGGCGTGCATTATGGGGATACTAATCAATTATGTTTTTAATACATAATAATTATAAATGTTTTATAAATTATAAATCTTATTAATGAATTCTATTGAAATAACATGTTTACCTTAACTTCTACTTATTGACATTCACTTGATCACATTATCAAAGTATGTAGGTTATCTACATTTCAAACTGCTATTATACTCGCCCGTATAGGTGCATAATGATATAATACAATAATACAATACAATAGGCCTACAACATGTATTTGTATAGCGCAGTATCGCAACTATGATGGTAATTACTTTGAAGTAGTAGCCAATGACTGTATTCATAAACAGTAGGCCTACTATTATTATTTATGGCAGAATTATTACATAACACAATCCAGAAAATACACAGAGGTTTAGATATAGATAGGTTTAGGTATAGATAGATAGATAGATAGATAGATAGATAGATAGATAGATAGATAGATAGATAGATAGATTAATTAAACCATCTTACCCTCTTCTCTTCATACTCGGGGTCTACGGTGCCGCCTTCTTTCACCGCGGCCTTGGGTGGAGGCTTGAGTTGGAAGGCTGGTTCTTCATCCTTGACAAACACAAATGCGCGCAGACATTCAGTTATTCAGTCAGACCCCAACACGTGTGTATCGTCCGTTGACATTCTGCCAGTAAATTACACCTACTGTACACTACAGTTGTGTCAATTGATTTGTTTTATGTATTATTTCATTTATTTATTTGTTTAACCAGAGTTACTGTAGCCTATCAGAGTTCAAGCATAAGCTAAATGTAGCCAGAGATTTAGGCAGCTGACCACAGGAGAATTTCAAGTTGTCAGACCTCTTTCAGGAAAATAGATGTACAAAAAATGTACATTAGAAGCTTTCTGCAGCAGAATAAAACATAGTACTAATGATGCAGCTGGCATTGCTCTGTCGCAGTGTAGGCTATGGAACCAACCAAAGTCACATTGTGTATAAAATCATGGATGCTTTGACAGAACTACACTTGACGTGCGAACGACGCTGCATGCTTGATGTGGGCGCAGACCACGCAGGCTAATGTTATTGCTGTCTGTGTGCTCTGGCATACTGATCACACAGACACACGGTCGGTTGCAAGTCGACGAGACGCATAGAGGTAGTGTTCACCACCATAATAACAACATGGTCGTGTCGCTCGTCTCCCTGCCACAAGTGCGGATACTCCGAAAATACCCGAACACTTCGAAATGCCTTCATTGTCTATGTGACGGTACTGCTTCGCTCACATCTGCAGCTGTACAGTTGTGCGCTCCGCCTTCCCGCCATATTCTCTCCCTTTGCAGAAAAGCTGCAAACTTCTGCACGGTGTCTTTTTCGTCTCTGTACAAGGCTAAAAAACGGAGACACGTTTCTCCTTACCTCGTCCGAGGCTTCCTTGGCCTCCTTGGAAGTAGAGGGTACCTCTTCGTCTGACATTATGTCCTTCGTCTGCCAGGTCCTTATCCTGAATTATTTGACAATAAGTTATACATAGCAAAATAAGCGTCTACGTCATTATCAGACAGTACATTCCAGGCGCGCACGCCCCCTCCACAAAATTGTTCATCTCGCGGTATTTGACCATTGGATTCTCGCGATAACAGATGCTGAAATGGTAGTCTGCAATCTGTGGAAAGGGATTAGCCTACCAGTAATATGATTAGAAACTTTTTAGAATAATTAAGAAATTAATTGTGTGAAACAGATGCACCAAGTGAAATTTACTGCCGGCATAACAGGCCAATATAAAGCCACACACAACTGATGTCATCCTGTATGATCTCCACAAATCATGGTAGGTTTTAGGCTAAAGATTTGTATTTACTAAAATGAATTATGTCAAGTTCAGGCAGCTCATTCGGCAGCAGCAAAACATTGTCTATCCTATACATTTTAGGTACAAAGAAGGTAAAGAGACAGAGGAAGACTGGGCAGTTGACAGAGGAAGCATGCAAGTGAGTAGGCCTAGGCCTAATATTGGCAGGAGCACATAGAGAGAGAGACATGGGGTAGGGTTGAGAGGTGACCCATGAAGGCCACATTTGGTATGGGTGCAGTGCTGTGCGTCACACAGCAACCCACAATTTAGTTTTTTCTTTCTTTTTTTTTCTTTCTTTTTTAAGAGCACTGTGAAAAATGCCAGGGGAATAGGCTACACGCTGCCTGGAATTCTACATGGAGTTCTTGGCAGCCAGTGACCCATTTGTGTTGTGCCTTCAGGGTTAGGACACTGTCTCCAGGAAATCACAAGGGGCCTGAAAACCCCATGAAAGGCAAACAGTGTGCTATGCTGCACTGCATCTGGGTAGGCAATCTTCACGGACAGTTGAGCAGGACAATTAGGCAGTGAACATATGGCATTTGTTATTTTTTATTTGATTTATTATTTGATTTCGTTTTTATTATATTAATACATTTCACAAAAAGTACAATTGAAATTAAACAAAAGTGTTCAAGCATAGCTCACACTTTCATTGCCCCACCTTCCCCAATCATCCTCATCATGTGTGACTAGACCTTATTATAGGCTACAATAAGCACACTGTATAACTGCACAGTAACAATGTCACTACACTAGGCCTATGCGCTTTGTGTGACCAGTGACCATCACATGCATATTACAGTGATTAACAATCAAATTGATATCCTCCTCCGTTTTGTTAGCCTACATTTTGTTGTTATGATTATCTTGTTCATTACACTACATTACTATTATTATAAACTAAGGTGCAAGTCTAGAAAAATGTATCCATAATAAGGGTTGCTAGGCACAGTGCCATGAATGGTCGGACTGCCCATGGGGATCCATGTTCCAGAATACAGACTGGGTCACTTCCCATCTTTGCCGCATCTCTCTCCCACTCTCTTCCTGTAAATCTCGCACAGTCAATAAAACCAAAGTGCAAAAAAAATAACCTGAATAGGTTGGCCACAAGATGGCGATAAGTTATCAGGTTTTATCCCACAGCAATCAACATAACCAAACAGGAGGATCTTTAACATCTTTTTTCTATTCTTAAGATTTTTTAGTCTGTTTCTACTACCCCTGTTACCTCAATTGATTTTACTATTAGTAATAAAATGATAAAAAATATTTTTCTACAGTGTTGTACTGTATTGTTCAGTAGCATACTACAGTATTGTCAGTTTTGACAACTCATGTGTATATTATATACACACACTCTCAGACACACACACACACATGAACACACACACACACACACACACACACACACACACACACACACACACACACACACACACACACACACACACACACACACACACACACACACACACACACACACACGTTTGGGTGGAGGTCAAGCGCCTGGCTGCACACATTTGTGTCATTGCAGGGAGGGACGAGTTTCCTCTTCTGAACACCCCCCCCCCACACACACACACACACACACACCCCACCCCCTCTCCTGTGGCAGCAGGCTGCACTCTGAGAGATACACACGCACACGCCCCTGCATGCGCACACACACACACACACACACACATACACACACACACCCTTCTCACGCAGACGAGCAGGGCACACCTCTCTCTCTTCCTCTCTCTTCTCTCTCTTCTCACTCTCCACCCTCCCTTCCCCTTCCTCCCTCCCCCTGACTCCCTCTTTCCCTCCCTCGCGCCGTCCCCCTCTGCTATCTCCCTCTCAGTACTCTCTCTCTCTTCTCTCAGTCTCTTCGTGTGATCAATGGCTTGACTTCCTCCTTGTAGGCAGCTGGGGATTGAAGAGAGGATCCTCTGTGTTCGCTTTGCAGTCTTGACAAGCAGCAGTGGCAGTCAGCATCCGCCGCACGGAGAGGGGAGCACAACCAACCGGCACACACACACACACACACACACATACAGGCAGAATACATATGTCCGTACATATACACACACACTCACTCACACACCACACCAGCTCTCTCTAGCACATATTCTCTCACACATACTCTCTCTAACAGACATCCACAAACACTCTCTCTCCCAGAGACTCACACTCTCTCGCATACATCACACACAAACACACAAACACACACACACACACACATCCATGCAGGCAGGCACATGCGGCCAGCCAGCGCGGACTGGGAGGACTGGGACTCGGTGAGCGGGCGGCCAAGATGAGTGTGAGCACGGACGACGTGGTGTGCACCGGCTGGCTCATCAAGTCCCCGCCGGAGAAGAAGCTCAATACGCGATACGTAAGTGTAAACATCCACCACCGCACCACCGCACCACAGCACCACAGCAAAGCACAACACAGCAGTAGCAGCTGTGTGTAGGCTGCCCCTGCTTTCAGACTGACTTGGAACTCGTAAATGTGTGTGTGTGTGTGTGTG